>NW_009233693.1:0-42927 GCF_000690835.1 Fulmarus glacialis | reverse complement strand
GCCGAGAGCAATGAGGTTGCCCCGCAGCCTCCTTCTCTCCAAACTAGACAAGCCCAGAGTCCTTAGCTGCTCCTCGTGGGACGTGCCTTCCAGCCCTGTCACCAGCTTTCTTGCCCTCCTCCAGAAGCATTCATCCAGCCCTGTCACCAGCTTTCTTGCCCTCGTCCAGAAGCATTCAAGGACCTTCACATCCTTCTCAATTGTGGGGCCCAGAACCGCACACAGTGCTCCAGGTGAGGCCGCACCAACACTGAATACACGGGATGATCACCTCTCTTGTTGGGCTGGTTATACCATGTTTGATGCACCCCACGATGCCAGTTGCCTTCTTGGCTGCCAGGGCACACTGCTGACTCAGATTTAGCCTGCTGCCAACCGGCACTCCCAGATCCCCTTCTGCAGGGCTGCTCTCCAGCCACTCCTCTCACAATTTAGACTTGTGCCTGGCATTTCTCTGACCCTGGTGCAGAATCTGGCATTTTGACTTGACACTTTCATGTCACTGATGATTGCCCAATGCTCCAATCTATCCAAATCCCTCTGCAAGGCACCCAATGCTCCAATCTATCCAGATCCCTCTACAAGACCTCTTGTCCGTCAAGAGAATTAACAGCACCTCCTAGTTTGGTATCATCAGTCATGAACAGAAAAGGTCAGATCATTTTCCTTACAAATGATAACACTTTTTTTTTTCTCAATAAGTTGTTTTCCAGAGATGAAAACTTTTTTTTAAAAACCATGATAGGGATGCTTTACAGGTACTATGCAGGAACTAGACCTCCTTTTGTTCGCTGGTTGCTGACTCAGCATTTTTGATCAGTGTGCATAAGGATCATTTGTTGTTTTGATAAACCAATCTGCAAGCTATGTATCATGGAATAATAGAATGGTTTCTGTTGGAAGGGACCTTTAAAGATTGTCTAGTCCAACCTCCCTGCCATAGGACATCTTCCACTAGATTAGGTTGCTCAAGGCCATATCCAACCTGATTTTGAATACTTCCAGGGATGGGGCGTCCACAACTTCTCTGGACAACCTGTTCCAGTGTGTCACCACCTTCATCGTAAAAAAGTTCTTCTTTATATCCAATCTAAATCTACCTTCTTTCAGTTTAAAACTGAAGGTGGGTAAAACAAGGTTGCCCCTTGTCCTGTCACTACAGGTCCTGGTAAAAAGTCTCTCTCCATCTTTCTTATAATTGAAAGGCCACAATATGGTCTCCCCGCAGCCTCCTCTTCTCCAGGCTGAACAACCCCAGCTCAGCCTTTCCTCTGGACTGGCTCTATCAGGTCCATGACTTTCTTGAGCTGGAGACCCCTGAGATAGATGCGTTACTCCAGCTGGAGTCTCATAAGAGTGGAGTAGAGGAGGACAATCACGTCCCTCGATCTGCGTGCCACGCTTCTTTTTGTGCAGCCCAGGATACAGTTGGCTTTCGGGGCTGCAAGCGCACATTGCTGGCTCATGTCCGGTTTTTCATCCACCAGTATCCCCAAGTCCTGCTCTGCAGGGCTGCTCTCAATTCATTCATCCCCCACTCTGTACTGATACTCAGGATTTCACCGATTCAGATGCAGGACCTTGCACTTGGTCTTGTTGAACTTCATGAGGTTCACATGGGCCCACTTCTCAAGCCTGTCCAGGTCCCTCTGGGGGGCATCCCTTCCCTCAAGCCTATCAATTGCATGACTCAGCTTGGTGTCATCTGCAAACTTGCACTCAATCCCACTGTCTATGTCTTTGATGAAGATATTTTGGCTTCTTTGACTGCGGCCCTAGAATTGAGCCCTGAGGAACACCAACAGAGGAAAACGAGAAGTAGCTGGGAATTTTCAGAAAGGGCATGAATGATTTAGGGTCTAGAAAATCTGTCTTCAAATTAAACATATTTTATGCTCAAAAATATTTAAGAAGGGATTGTATAGCCTACATAGGAAGAATCTCTTCTGTCATTAAAGAGATATGTATCTGTCAGATAAAGCTGAAAGTTCATTTTATCAAAATTTAGACTAGAAATAATGAACAAAATAATTAGTAGTGAGAACAATTTCTCCTGAGAAGCTTGCCCTAGTAGAATATGATAAAGACTCATTTTAAATATAGATCACATATCTTTCTGAGCTTGATGAAGTAATTAGCATGTTCTAGTGGTGACCAACACTGCTTGGCTTATGCTATGCAGTAAAAGTGAACACAGATTCATTGTCTTCAATGGCTGTTCTGGTGAAATCTACTTCTAAAAGAAACTCCAGCAACAAAAATCCCCCAAATGACAAAAAAGAAGCAGTTTCTTTATTTGGCTCTTTGCATAGCACCAAAAGGTACTGAAGCAATATGGCAGTGAGGACTGAGTGTCATCTGTAATGCCACTTTTCTCTTTTCAGGGCAATTACTACTACTTTTTAATAGATTGGTTGTCTGAACAAACAAGGCCACAAGTTGCAGCAACAAAATCAGAGTAGTGCAGTAGCGGGAATGAGCAGAAGGAGGTGTAACTTCAGTGCTACAATACTGCTGTGGACTAAGCATTGTGGAACAAGTAACCTGAGATTCAGAATTAGGATTTAAATGTGTATACGGTTTTCATCGTTTGACTGTAGCATTATGTTAAGAAGGGAGATTCTATGGCTATGGTATATAGTAAGTTGACCTTACTATGATAATGTTTTAAGCTTGTAGTTTTTATCATGTGGCATGCTTTTAAAATTCGATCTTTCCTGTGTGATTGAATACTTTGAGCTTATAGTATTTTCCACTGAACCAAGAAGAAATCAGAATATTAAAAAAAACATTACTGCCATGTAAGAGTATGTTTTCTTACATAGTAATTGTGTATTTTTAATAATGTACTTTTTATAAGTAGGCTTGTATAGCTAATATTAAACAGTTATAAGAGAGAAACAAGAAGTGATTCCTCACAGTTATTACAATACAATGCTTGTCAGTTGCACTGTAAAAAAGGGAGAAGCTGATTTTATATGTACAGTAAATTAAAATATCAACTCTAGTATTTTTCAGTTTCTGCTATACAGAGAGTGAATTCAGACAATATTGACAAATTATGCCACTAAAATTATGGATAGTACTGTGATATTGGAAGTAGGATATGCAGGGCTCATTAAAAAATGTCTACACAGAGAATGATAAGTGTTTTTAAAAGTATAAGTGGTGGTTTCCATTGCTTTCATTTTGGCCATTTAATGTAGCTAATTAATTGCATGCCTTTTCTTACTGTGCATCTTATTGTCTCTGTCATTTCCATTGTTGTTTTTACCCCTCCAGCTCCACAGATGAATTACAGTTACGTTCTAATTTTTTTTCTTTAATGCTGTCATTATTGAACTGATCAAAATACCCATTGATATTAAAAAAGAAAAGAATAGGAATGGATGTGAGAGTATTCGTACATTCGCATTTGAAGAAATACTACTTTGTATTTTAGTAGTGCTGTGTTTTCTTTTCTGTTTAAAAAGAAAAATTATTGTGAACAAATTTGCTTTTCCAAAGGCTGGATCCTGCAGTCTGTGTAACTCCTGACCTTCCATTTACTTTGACAGCTGGGGATATTCAAAAGGTGCTGGCAGAAGTAAGGGTGATGTCCTGTCCCAGTGAAGCTAATGGTGGAAAACCTATTGAATTACTTGGGTTTGGGATTTGATTCTGTGATTCCAGAGAGCTGAAGTTTTGTTTCTAATTCAATTCTTATTGGAAGCTGTGCATGTCTCTTTCTGATATAGTTGGAGGGAAAACATATGGAGGCCTTTCTTAAAATTCTGTTTAGGGATTTATTTATTTTTTTATTTTATTAATTATATTTTTGTTCAATCAGGGTTATTTTTGTTTCGGTGCAGCTCACCAGTAAATCTACTCATTTAATTTCCTGAGCAGGTTGGAAGGTAAAATGGACTTTGAGGCTGTGATCCTGCAGTATATATGCAAGCAAAATGCCTTTCTGACCTCATTGGGGAGGTTTGTGTTCACTGGGACTCTGGAATGAGGCTTTTTAGTAGAACATACGCCCTAGCCAGGAATAAAGCAGGCATTTCTATTGATCTGTAAGCAATCTGTCAAAACTTCTCTGATCAGGCTTTTTACTATCTTGTCTTGAGTCCTTTTTTTAATGACATCTATTATCAGATTGAAATGGCGATTGAGACACTGCAAAAGTCTGATGGTCTGTCCACTCACAGAAGCTCTCTTCTCAACAGCCATGTAAGTTGTCTCTTCTTCACATACAGTCTCTCTTGCATGCTTAGCCTGCCTCTAAATGTTTGTTTTATTTTATTACTACTTTTTGCTCGTAATCTTCTCATCTTAGTTGCTTAGTAATCTTCTACTACATCTCCCATGGCTTTATTTTGTCAGATGAAATGTCTTTATGGTATATTGCAGAGTGTTACTTGCTTCTTACACTCTACACTTGTGTTAAGACAAGTTAACACATTTGACTGTTTTGCGGATTGTAGTGCAAATGTCAAGATAATGTTCAAAAAATTCTAAATCAGCTGGCTTTCAACATTTTAAATAAAGTTGTCTACAAAGCAAAGTCTGTGTACCTATATTAATTTCGGGGCATGTGAAGAGGAAGAGGAGAAGCAAACAGCATGCCTAAATAGTATCTTTAGATTATTTTTAGGTGTTTCTTCATTTATTCTGAATGGAGAGTTTATTATGAAATGTCTTACTTAAGAATCCTAAAGATCCTTATGATGACCTGAAAAAAAAATGAAAGCATTATCCTAATTTGAAGTAAACAAAAACGGTCTTATTCAACTATCTTTTACTTTATTCTTACTCTCCAAATCTTACAGTTAAGAACTTTCCATATACAAAGCTAAAAGATACTTGGGTGAAAACATGATCTCCAAATAAACTGATAAATCTATTATATGTAACTTTAAAATAAAGGAAGAAGGCCCAAAGTTAATTTAAAACTTATTATATAGATAATATTGCTTTTAAGTTGCTAGTCTTTCTTGAATTTTTTTTTTTTTTTCTGTTGGTATTAGTGGTTTTATATTTTGTATTTTTGCCATGTTGATTAGTTTGTATTCCTCTTACCTCTTTTTTCCTCTCAGCTTTACTAATTATATAAATTCAAATTGCTTTATTGTTTTACAGAAGAAATTTAACTTTGGTTTGTGGTCTTAATGTAAGAATGTGGTGGTAGAGGCTGTCCCTCAGAAATCAAATTAAAAATGTATGTTTTAGCAGGTTTGGGTTTGGGTTTTGGATTTTTTCTGTATGGGTCTGGTTATGTCACAGTCAAAACTAATCTTGTTTTGTGGAAATTTTAAGCAAACTGTTTTTTCTTTAGAAAATGCCAAAATTGAAAGAGGAAAATCGTATTACAAAAAGTTATACAAAATGTTATACAGAAGGACTTTTAGATTCCACCTTGGATGTTTACAAAATAATTGTTTTGAAGATAAGACAATATCAAAATTATTATTTAAATAATAAGAGATAGTATTAGACAGATAATATCAAAATTATTTTTTAAATGTAATTTTTAAAGGTACCATAACTTTTTTTGGCAAAATTTCAGAAATTTATGTTAAGACTTGGAACACTTGAACTGTTGAAAATTTTGTGTTTATCCTATTATGAAGTCCAGAATCTTAGTATAAGCCCAAGAAGTATTACAAGATAAGCTGCTCTGCCCCAGTAAACTATGTTCCACTTATTCCTGGTGCTATGCACTGTTCACAATGTGTTCCTAATAATAAGATACGCATCCAACTGTTAAGTCTTATCATGATACTTCTTTCTTGACTGTGAAGGCTTTTTCAAAATTATTCTGATAGGGATATATCTTTGATTCTGTAAGGGGGGGGAGGGCGGGAAGATCCCTGTACATATTTTTGTGGCAATCAGTCTTTTCTAGTCGTGGTCATTTTGGGAGAAGTTAACAATCTAGATCAAATTTACTGGATATTTTGCCTATTTTTAAAGCAGTGCTTATTGACTTTAAACTCAAGTAGGGACAGTATGGAGGAAGTTTAAGTATAGGTTTAGTCTTTTGTCGCTTTAAACTGTTCTTGATTTTGGCTTACAATGTTTTGGTTTGGCCTTTATTAAAATAATTGGGTTTAATAGGTTTTAAAATAGAATTCTAAATTGTGTGTTTAATGAAGTTTCACTTTGCAGATGATATATTAACTTTTGAGAAAATACTTGTTTGGGGATTGGTATTTTCACCCAATGATACCTCTACGGGGTTTTCTAGGATTTTTTTTTGCCTAAATTCATCTGTGCTCATTTTAAGGAGTTTGACATTTCTCCTCTATTTTCTTCTCTTTCCCGATTTATTTCTGCATGAGATTGACTTATTTAATTAATTGATAGTTGAATGTTTTATAAACATTGCAGCTTAATTGGAGTCGCAGTCAATTTAACAGGTCTGCCTCTAAATATTTCATACCATTACCCATCTTACCCATACAGTATGGTCAGTACTACGAATTAAAAAGCCAGGATTCAAACCTGAACAGCACAGTTTTAGAATTATATTTCATCTTGGTAGAAAAATGTGTTTTTTAAAGCTGTTTACAGTAGTTTTATAATGTTTGGAGATAATTTTTCTTTTAAAATCATATATTAACTGCGTTTTTTCTTCCAGACTATAATCTAGCAAGTAATGACTTCAAGGCTTTGCTACTAAGTAACTCCACCCAGGAGCAAAAATTCTTATATTGCACTTATCATTTGATTTGGGTTTTTTTGTGTCAAATAATGCACGTTATGGTTGAAATAACATCTGTTAGAAATTCATATCATTAATGAAGTGCACTTAAAGTGATTCTTAATAGGTTAGAAGCCATGTGGAGGAAAATCTCTTTAATGCTACATACAGAACATAATTGGGAAAATAATTGGGTTTTGTTTGTCAGTCTTTTGGGATTGACAAAGTTTTTCCCTTTGGGGAAAACAGAAATACTTCACATTCCATATCTGTTCTGATTAAATTATAGATTTAATAATATATGAAAAATGTTACATAAATGTATACAATATAAATATAGATGTAATAATAGATTTTAAATATAGATAAAATGCAACATTTGAAAGATATAATCACCTTTGTTTCTAAGCCCAGACAGGCTTATGTCAGGTCATTAGTGAAATAAGTTTAATGCATTCAGATAAAAGTTAATGTTTACAATTACACTTTTTCTTCAGCTTTATTTCAAAATGATAGATGCTTAATTTGGAAGCATTTGTGAATGTTAAAGACTTTTAAAATAACGATATGATAACTGAGATAAAGATGATGAACTGCAGTTTTTCATTTTGTCTATTTGAAATGCAAAATTACCTGCAAACTGTGCTAAAAATGTTATGTCTTGGAAGCATTTACATCTTACTTCTGTATATTTTTCTAGAGCTTATGTTTAAGAAACATGGAAAAGTTATGGACATGTTTTCAATAAAAGGCAAATATGGAAATGGTGTTTGAATGGTCTAGAGTAAATTCTGTAGTAATGTTTTTGCATTTGTATTGGTGAATTTCTCACTGTGACTAAAACATAGCTATAAATTAAATATATTTTTTATCATCTGTACTTTAGTACGTAACAGTTTTGTGATAAAGAAAAGATCAGGACTGAAACATTTCATGGCTATTGCACACTAAAATATTCATGTTCTTTGCATGATAAGTTACACTGAACATTGATGAAACAGAATTTGTGCACTGCTCTAACGGAAAATAATTCTGCAAAGGAATAAATAACACATAGACTATGTATATCTTTTATTGTTGCTTAATAATTTGTGTTTTGGTTTACTAGTTACTGCTTTGCTGGACTAACTTGAAAATTATTACGCATTTGTGTGAATGTCTAGCTCATCAGAGTAAAAGTTGGTAGCAAGTCTTGAAGACACAATGTCCTTAATTCGCATTTTCGCTGGATAATCAAATTGAATCCAGAGTTTGGGTAAGGTCTCTGTTCCTAGCAAGCTTGAATATTCACACTGTAATATTTTGGTATAAATACTTAGGAGAACAGAGAAATAAAATTCAAACAGAAAATGAAATTTGTGAATCATTCAAGCTGTATCTAAAAGAAAATTTCAGGGAACTGAAACCATGGCAAGTACTGGGGAAAGATAGGGAAAATGTTAGCATATCAAAAAACTAAAACAGTGAAATTTAAATGTGTCCTCAACCTATATTGTTTTTGATCTATTTTGTCATTCTTCTATAATGTTAAATCTAGCAGTATTAAATTGTCCTTCTTACTTTTTTGTATATTAGCAACACGTAGAGGTGTTTCATGAGTGTGCACTACTTGGAAAATCCAATGATGTTACATAAAAAACCTTTTCTTGCAGGTGTCTAAAATTACCTACCACAATTACATGAAAAGATTAATATTTTTCCAAGCATCTCATTCTGTTCCTCCTGGAAGTCAAAGGCAAACAGGGTACAACTGAAAGGGGTTGTACCCCTAATGCTTTATATATGTACCAGTTATTTTAAAAGTTATCTAGGTTGCTCTTCGACTTATATGCAATAGCTTTTTTCTTTTATGTATCTGAGAGTAAAAAATACCCTGTTAAGTGTCGTAATGTTTTTTAACATCAGGCAAAGTACAACATTCCAGGTTTACAAATATATTAACTATTGTTAGTCCAAGGAGTTTGTTTGTTGCAATTTATGTGAATTACATTCATGATTACTTTATTTCTTTGCAATACTAATAGTTTGTCTCCAGAGCATAGGTACCTTTATCAAGTATTGGTGTGTGGTACTGAATCAAAAATGTTTTAAGAAGTGGACACTTATCTGAGGTCACAAGTGCAATGAGTTCTGCTATTTCCTGGTAATTCTGAAGATCCTAAAACACTATGGTGTAGCTAGCATTTAAGGAATCTCTGAAGAAGGAAGTAATTGTTTAATAGACCTGAAGAGTGGTTTCAGAACTGTCATAAATTAATGTTGTATGGCTAAGATATTTTTAATAAAGTAATAATGATTTTTTTTTTCTGTTTTGTTTGTGATATAGCTTCAATGGCTTTTAGACAACTATGAAACTGCAGAAGGAGTGAGCCTTCCAAGAAGTACCCTTTACAACCATTACTTACGACATTGTCAGGAACATAAGTTGGATCCAGTCAATGCTGCCTCCTTTGGAAAACTCATACGGTCAATCTTCATGGGATTACGGACCAGAAGACTTGGAACTAGGTTTGTGTTAATGAAATCCTGAACTATAATAGAAAATACAAGTAATAATTATGAGTAAGAAACTTGTCTGCTAGTCAAAAAATAAATAAAACCTGTATTTAAATATTACAGTGGTTTTCTGTCAGTTCTCTCTCTTAATGTTAAACAGTTTTACACTTTTCCAGATGCTATTATACTTTTACTTCTGGTTTTGACTGGTTTTGTGTTTACAATTTGATAAATACACTGCAAATTTTTATCAGTACAAATAAACTGTAGCTTCTTGTTTGGAAATTGTGTTTCTCCATAACTAGGTAAGTTGTATTTATTTGCATTTTATTTTTCTTACTCAAGTGGATTACAAGTTAAAATGCTGGATAATATTTGTTTAAGGGAGTGAATTAATTTCCCGAAGGTGGTAAAATGACACCCATGTAAAACAGGTATGAGAGTAGGATAGAGTCAGGCCTGATTTGTGGGTATTATTTTCCAGTCCATGTAGATTGTAAGGTAAATGTCATGTAGATGCATAGAACTAGTGTCACTGTTCTTTTAATTCTTGCTCTTTCATAAAGGGGGAACTCCAAATATCATTACTATGGGATTCGGGTCAAGCCAGACTCTCCTCTTAATCGACTACAAGAGGACATGCAATATATGGCTATGAGACAACAGCCCATGCAGCAGAAACAGAGGTAAATTGTGAAATGAACATGAGTACTTATTAACATTTCTGGTTCGTAAAGCCTTACTTCTCCTTACATGGAAAAGTTGAAATTCTAATGCAACTTTTGTTCAGCTTCTCTGCTGTGAAAAATAAAAGTTTGCTAGATATCAAGTTGATGTCACTGAAGTTAGGTATCAGTCAATATGAAAGAATTTTTACCTAGAAATTGTCATAAATTTGCAAAAAGTAATATTAATAAAGCGAGATATGATATGAACAGACTCTTCTTAACTATCTTGAGTTCTTATGTCCAAAGCTGAAGAAAAGCCGTAAGAGCTTGAATTTCAAATTTTTCTGTTTGTTTTCGTTACTATAACATTTTACGTACAAGCTGCTTAGAAGAGAGCTTATGATTAAGTTCAGTTTGGTATTTATTTCCTCTCCCTGCAAAGAATTAATGTGACCATAATGGTTTGCCTGTAAGTTTGTTTACGTATTTTCCCTCAGCATCTATTGTTCCTGAGGATTCTGTGAAAGCTCAGAAGTATTTGAAAGCAGTGGCACAGTGACCACAAAGGGCAGTGCTGATGGTGAAAGAATGGGTGACTATGCATGTGAAAAGCTATCTTGAACAGAAAATTTTAGGAAAAAAATGGAAATCAGTACATCTCTTTGAAATTAATTTTTATTTGACTGATGTCACTAGCCCCCCATATTACCCTAAAATGAAGTATCTGAGATGGGTAATTTAATGCAACTCATAGGTAGAACAGCATATCAAGCAAGACATTTTTAGAGCTATTACCCCAAAAAAATCTAATTGAATGAACAGTTTGGTATAGTGTACTAAGCGTATTTTGTGGCCTTGGACACAATTGGGATATGGAAAACACAACTTCAAACTTCAACATCAAACACAGATATCGCTTTAATCTGCAATGATTCTACTATCACTTCCAGAAGAAATTACAGCACTAAATACATATTCATGGTAAGATATATAGTCTTAACTATCTTGTGCTGGGCATAATACAGAAGCATAAGATGTCTCCCAATATGATCATGTAGGAAATTCTTGTTACAAAAATCATTGCAGGATTATATGGTGAGAAAAGGTGATAGATATTTACAAAATCTCCAAGCAAGCTTATTTTACCCACTCAAGCTCATTCACTTACAGATTTCATTCACTTGCACTGAAAATCACATGTATGCACCAAGACATATGCCACAATGGTCTAACTAGAATTGTTTCTATGAAATTGTTTCTGGAGAAATTATGCCAGTTATATAATCATCATCACATGTCTTTGGTTGTACAATGTCAAGCTTTATTCCACATTCTTGAAATATATGTGTATATTGTATATTCAATGTATATATTGTCTATATATTTTGCTTGATTAATTTTAATGGAAACTGAGATATGCTTGTGTTTTATAGCCCTCAGAAGCTAGGGTTTTGCGGGAAAGAAGAAATGCTAAATATAAAAATGGCTCTACTTAAAACTTTCGGTGCACAACTTAAAAAATGGACTTGTATTTTTGAAGAAAGATTTCTTCCACATTTACAGAACATGCTTAGTATCTAATTTCAGTGTTTGATATATGTCTGTATGTATTTTTATCATAGTTATCCTAGTTTATTGAAGAACTCTAGCAGGATTTATTAAGAGATAACTAAAGGACTGAATATTATAATTTGCATGATTAGGGTAACATGGCTCTTTCTCCAGCTTTATTAATATTTCTAATGTTTCTTTTGTCCTTTAAACTGGTGATAAATTGCAGGCAATATACTTTTTCTGTGTAGTTATACCAATTCTACCACCTTTATCAGACACATCTAATTGGATAAACACTTCTAGTCCTTTTTGGCAAAGACTGTAGACTGAATGTATGCTACAGATCATTTTTCTTTGTTCCTTTTCTTAATTTGAGATGCACCTTTTCTATTTGCATAATTCAAATATCCCTAAGTGCTCTTGTATGTTCATGTTTCGAGTTTGTTCTGGGCTTGCATTCAAGGGTCTGAGATTTATCAGACATAAATTTCAGATGGAAGGTAATGCTGTTAGTCTCTTAGTCTTGGTTGTGATCAGCGTGAGCTGTGGGAGTACTCTTTCTTTATTCTAGTAAGAAGAAAAAACAGATTAACTACAGATCACAGATGCTAACAGTCCTATCTTCCAGCTGAGACAGTGGTTTGGTGACAACAACCACATATTAAGAGATTTAAAACACCATTGAACTGAAGAATTGCACAGTTAATGACTAGTCTTGGCTGGAAGATAATAGCTAATACCCTGCCTTTCAGCTGGACCTGCTGTATGGCTCAGATTTGCAAGGGAAGGCCTGGCTTGCTCTGTCATCCTGCTCCTATGTGTTTTCCAGGGTAGGAAAAAACAGGATATTTAAATGGTTATATTATCCATCAGGTCTGGATCAAACACAGGCCTGACTAACAGTGAATGGACATCAGACAAAGATGGTTAGGAAGAAATAAAGTAATATCCAACCCAAATATTATGCCAAATATATTTGCACAGTTTTAAGTCTGACACTAAACACTTGCCACTTTAAAGTACAATCTTCTTGTGAAATCTCTTTCCCATAAGCATTCCTTGTCAGACCATTTAAGGGAAATGTATCAGAGATACAATTCCTAAAGTCAAGTTCCATTTGTAGTCTGTTTTTATTTAGGTCTTCATGAATAGAAGCTGTGGCTGAGAAGCTGAATTATCTTTATGGCTTAGTCTAGGGAAATTGATACGCGTATGCTTGTCTTTTCTTTTAGGGCATTCATAACAATGTATGTTTTAAATTCTATTTCCAGAAGTAGACCTCCAGCTTTCCAAGTTAATTTCAAATATATCTTTCAGTTCTTGCACAGAATGATGATACCTTTTTGCTTTTGTTTATGGGAGCTGCACATTCAGCTAGGATTTTTTTCAATAAATACAATAATTGTATTGTTATCTACTGTACATTATAACATTCAGCTAACACATATATTAGGACAATAATATTGTCCTAACCAGAAATCATTAATCACTACTTCCTATAGATGTTGTTTACCTTATGTATTTATTTTATGTAGAAAATAATCTGTATTTTTCGACTGTTCTCTTTTGTGTATTCTTATGTTTCCTGGATGTACTGTTCAGTCAAACATTACCTTTAAACCAAGCCACTGTGAATCCAAAGCATCAAGTATTTATAGATCTTTGTAAAAGGGGCTTGGGTTCATGGAAAACAGAGAAATTATGGATTTTCATAGTGGTATTCTTTTTGAAGATAGAGAGCAAGGTATCATAGTCCAACAAATATTCACATCTGTAAAACTGTGCTACAAGTTGTTAAGACACAACATCCTAAAATAGTAATAAGAGAACTTATATGATAAACTACTAAACAGCTTCCTAATGGAGTAGTTGAGAAAAAATTCACAGTCTTTCTCATGAACAAGCACAGATATTTTGTGTGTAGTATGGTTATGATGCTGAGGTGATGGCTTAAAAAACCAGAAAGTTCTGCTTAGGCTTCTAGATCAGACATATCTCAACAATGCTTATTGGACCAAGGAGAGATGTTTTAAAAGCACACACATGAAATTTGTATTCCTTAAATTTCTTTACAGTTTTACCATATCTGATTCCAGATAACCATGCTTTTATCGAAATACAGCCTCCGCATTATTTTTGAGGCTTTATGATGTATGCACAGCAGTATACTTGGAAGGGTTTTATTTTATTCAAACACTAGAAAGCAACTAGTACAAACTTGATCGACACACCAGAACTTTCTGATAGCATCCCAATGCTTCTCAGTTATTTCTTGGTTACTTGCAAGTTTTGTATTGTCAATAATTTTTTAAAGCATTTGAATTTCTTCAATTTTCCTATAGTTAACAGCTTTAGTATGTGTTGCCTGTAGTGTTGCAAGCTGTTTGAATCAACTTTTGCTTTCAGCTAATTTTAAAAGCTGATTTTTTACCCCTAGTAGCATCAATGGCAACATTTTATTTGCATGCAGTAGTAAAATACTTTAACATACTTTACGCATTGTTTTGCATAAGGTCACCATTTTGTTATGTAGTTTGGTACATTAACTCACTTCTCACAGTCGTCTTCTCAGTGAATTCCTAGAGATAATTCACAATAATAGATTTAAAATAAAAATGAAATAGAAGTAAATCCTTAGCGCTTAGTTCTGTTTCTTTCTAGAACCCCTACAGTTTCTTTTTTAGTAAGCCAGAAGGATAGAAACCTTAATTTTTAAGAAAAAGAGAGAATATTATAAATTGTATGCCAGCATGATTGGCTTTTTCACAAAATACTAAATTCTAAGATGTAGAGTAAAATGCAGATAGTGGCAGCATGGCAACAGTACAAGCAAACAACAAAATCTGCAGAGAATTTAACTGAAAAAGCTATCTTGGTTTTTGTCTGTCCTGTGACTTAGTCAATCCATTTTGGCTTCTCCTAGTTCTGATAGTTTTCAGCTTGTTTCTTTTCCCTACCAATTTCATATGTGCATTTCAAACCAAGCAGACATTTTATTATACTTCCCCTTTCTGCTTTATCTTATTAATGAATATGGATTGTTTGCTGCACATGTATTTTGGTCAGGAAGTTATTAATCTGTTCTGCAGTGGAAGAAGAGGAAGTTTCTATTAATGAGGTTATGTCACAGTTAGACTATGGAAGTCAATGAAGTTGTATTCTAACTTAACCACAAAGTGAGACCAGCATATCATTCAGTGTCATTTCTGAATTACCTGATTCCATGTTCTGATTTCAGTCGTTTAGGGTTTTTTTTATTTTCATAGCTTTGCACAAATTGAGAAAATGTCTGTTGTTAACTGAAAACTTTGCAAACTTTTACCATGTTTATGCTAACCTATATAAAATTCAAATGGTATCCTTTCTGGGTCAAGTATTATTAGAAAGCTGTAATATTCATTAGTCAGTTGTTATTTTCCGCTCCCAGTCTCCTAGTATACAGTAATTTAAAAGAAAAGGGTGAAAGATGAAATAAGGTATAGGTTAGTAGTGAATAAAATAGGGAAATAGAGTAAAAGTCTGGATAATTTTAGAAAATATAACTCTTACCAGTTAGGAAATTGAACTACTTTTTCCATGCACCAAAAATGGCTTGACCTTAACTAAAGAATTCTGGAGAGCTGTTTGATGTGTAAACTGCCAAAGCTCTACTTGTACATAAAAGACAGCAGACCTAAAATTGTTAACCACTGGCTCTTATGTTTCATCTGAAGCTCCTGAAAAAGAATTTTTTTCTTTTTTTTTTGTTCTTTGGTTTCATTTTGCAAGTGATTTTCTAGCGCTGTTGAAACTGGTTAACTCCTGTGATGAGTTACCTGTCACAGTGCCAGAATTAAGAATTTTGCCCAGCATATTTTATATAAAGCACAGTGGAGTAAGTAGGTAGATAATCCTGATTCCTAGCACCAAAAGATTAAGTTGGCTTTTATACTTTAATTAAAAGGTTTTTTGCATAACTGGAAAACTCTTAGAGAGGTGTTACTTTTATGTATTCAAAACATTTTGAATCCTATTTCAGGAGCTGAAGGGCCAGTAAAATAATACATTTTGGGGAAAGTAATGGAACTATCTTAAAGTATAGGCTTAGATTTACAAATATTTCCAGAAATTGATCTTCTGCCTGGTATTTGTAATTATAATGTATAATGAGAGAGAAGTTAAGAATTCTTCCCAGTTGAACTGCCTGGATTGCAGGTAGATTTATCAAGTAATCACAGCTCATCCAGAAGAGTTTAGTGCTACCGTGATACCAGAGATGAAATTTTATTTTTTATTAAAGTTGATGAGAGTTTCACTATTGTTTTCAACAGGCATATGGCTTTACACTGGACCATTACAGAAAGTGAAACTTGATATAAATGTCCTAGAGATAGGATAGGTATAGGTGTCCTCTTTTTTCCAAGCATTGAAATTCCTAAAGCTATAAAACTATTTGTTAATCAGGCCAGGAGTCTTTCTGTTGAAAAGTGTACTTTATGTCTGTCTTTTTTTTCACTATTGTTTTCAACAGGCATATGGCTTTACACTGGACCATTACAGAAAGTGAAACTTGATATAAATGTCCTAGAGATAGGATAGGTATAGGTGTCCTCTTTTTTCCAAGCATTGAAATTCCTAAAGCTATAAAACTATTTGTTAATCAGGCCAGGAGTCTTTCTGTTGAAAAGTGTACTTTATGTCTGTCTTTTTTATTGTATTTTTTAATGCCTAGAATATTGAATGGACATTTTTCATGGGAACTTCCTTTTAAAGTAAAATCTAAGTAGTTACACGAGGCAATGCTGGTTTATGTTTACTTGGAAACAAAATTAAATGTTCCCAACTGATTAAACTGCTTCTCAAAGTAATGCCTCAAAAGTGGAATTTCTTGTCACATTTCTGAAGTTAGCATAGAGTTTTACAGTCTGCACAACAATTCTGATTTGAGCGATTGTTAAAACACTTTATTTAGCTTTGGGGTTTCTCTTATTTTCTTTTCTAGTGGCTACAATTCTTTTTCAAAAGTGCAAAGCTTCCAAGATATTACCGTTAACACCTGGGACAGAGTAAATTGTCAGTTGTGTTGGAAGTAACAGGCATGATCTTCAGCTTGTCAGACTGATTGTTGAGACAACAGTCTTGATATCTTTGACCATCCAAACCAGCATTCCCATTTGTATCATTGTAATTTTTGTGCTTTATAAAAGATCCTGAGAATCGACTAGTGAAGAGTTTAGGTTTCAAAGTAGCTTTTTCAGGCCTTCTATGCTTATGAGAGAAGTTTGTTGGATTTGAAAAGTCTTTCACTATCCTCAGACAGTAGTGTTTTTTTTTCTTAAGGTAATGAAACATAATTTTTGAATTACATAATTATTGGGAAGTCAAGCTATTTGGAAAGGGACAGATTTGATTCCTTTTGGTGTAAATTAGCTGGTCTTACGGTATGCTGTTTCTAAGCTAAATTCCACAAGAAATTGGTAGTGGTGCTGTAATATCACCTTTATGAATTCTGTAATGCATTGTTAATGCTCTAGCTTCCCTTAGTAATTGTTTCTTCTGTTATTTACAAAATAAATAAAAATATGTAAATTCTTCCGTTACTTTTCCTTAAAATTTTATTTTGAGATGGAGAAATCAGAGCGAACATAGATTGTATAATCTTTTTTATGAAGAAGTGAACAGAAAGCATAATTTTGTACTTGATATTTTTGTAGGTATAAGCCTATGCAGAAAGTGGATGGAGTTGCAGATGGCTTCACAGGAGGTGGTCAACAGACAGGCACATCTGTTGAACAAACTGTAATTGCCCAAAGTCAACATCATCAACAGTTTTTAGGTATGAAAGCAGGTTTTATACTGCTGTATAAATAAGTAATATGAACTTCATTATCACTGGGAATATCAAGTCACACAAGTACAGCAGTTGCTTCTAAAGTTATCATGCCCTCTTTAAAATTCTCACAAAAAGGCACTTAAATTACATGTTCTGTGTTGTGAGCTTTATGTAATATTTAATATGCATTATGTAAGTATAAAAGGAAAAAATACGCAAATTCTGTATTTGTGTGATATATTTAATATTATAAATCATAATACAGTTCCTGTGCAAAGTTATATTAGACATGCATATTGAAATTCCTGCATTGAAAGTTGTTCCCTGCATGTGCATTACAGTGCATTTTATTTCATAAAAGGAGGGGGTGGTGGCATTGCATTACTCTTGCAGGTTAGCGATCCAGTGGGCTGTTTTGAAAGTGTGCTGTAGTGTTATAAGTGGAAAGAGCCACATAGTTTCAACTAGAACCCCAAAGTTCATGTTTAAAAATGTCCAAGTTGTAGATTCATTGATCCAGCTAAGCATATATTCTCAGTAATGGAAACAAACGGTAATTTAGTTATTTGTTTATATAGAAAGACACTTTGGCTCTGTTATTGCAGAAGGTGTAGGTTTATTTGGTTGGGATTTTTTAGGACAAAATCCTTTGGCCTAATTTTGCTGTTATTGAAATCATTTGGAACATAAGGGTAGCATTAAAATGTTTTGCATCTTCCTTTCCAGGTACCTTTCAGTCCAGCATTTTTCTTTTATATCAGTTTGTCTCTTGGAAACGTTTGTGACAAATAGTAAAAGCTCACATTGGCTCTACTTGAAAGTCTAGTAAATTTCAAATAAAAATGTATATTGAGTCTACTAAGCCCCATCATGCCTGGCCACGTAGAAACTCTTCAGTTGAACAAGAAAAAAACTATTGAAGGATTAATCTTTCATACTCTGACATAGATATTCTCCTTCAGCCTGTAATATTCTGAAAACATGTGTGTTAGCTTTTCTGTGTAGGTGTAGTATGTGCATGACATCTTTTTAATCTCTTCAAGAAAAATGTTATATTTCTTTTTGATTTGATGGCTGAATTTGTTTACAATTTTAACATACAACAGGTATGAAAGACTTTTCTCTTTGAACATTATGACCTTTTGGAATTTATTTCTTTGTATCATCCTTAAACTTTTTCTTAATCATACTGTAACTGGCACTGTTTACAATAGCCCTCTTTCATTATGTTGTCATGGAAACAGATGCATCTCGAGTACTTCCAGAGTTTGGAGAAGTTGAAATATCTTCTCTACCAGATGGTACTACCTTTGAGGACATCAAATCACTGCAGAGTCTTTATCGAGAGCACTGTGAGGTATTTCCTATAAACTGTTTATTTTTTAAAGTTCATGAGTTCTAGTGAAGGTCAGTACAATACAGTAATGCCAAAAATATTGCAGCCATGTTAGTGGTATATGACTTTCCCCCAGGGTATTTTGCTTATTTCATTGGAAAGGACATTAGTAAAAAGGTTTTTCTGGAGAGTCCCCTTTACAGGGGCAAAAAGGAATGAAATGTAGTTATGGGTATGTTTTCAGAATGCTAGAGAAACTAGACTTCAGATTGTACATGCAGATCTTTGGTTTAGTCAAGGAAATGGAAATCAGGTTAAATGATAATTTATTTATTTTACATTAAAAGCAGTAACTTTTTCTCATTTTAAAGAAACATTGAGATGTTTAAGCCACATTTGATATTGAACAATATGTCTTTTAAAATTATTTTTGAAGGTGCTTTCAAACCTATACTGAATTATGAAAATGAGTAAAATGGCAGGTTTCCTTTGTGTTTGCAGTAGCATTAAATATTTTCTTTGCGTGAATTCCTCTGATATGTTTACATAGGCCATGCTCATTTCTGGAGGCTTCCGTGCATATGCACTTGGCCTTACTCAAGTCACTGTGCACACCAATTTATAGTGCTGGGTAATTTATGGATATCAAAGGTATTAAAACAGATATTATTTATAACTTGAGAAATGTACAGTTTGCCTTTGCTCCACTACATGGTGAAGGAAAAAAGCTATTGATTTAGTTGGAGCTGGGAGTGGGGGGAAGCTGGATAGAAGACAATCTGTAGTTGTGTTTTATTTTCTCAGGCAATACTGGATGTGGTTGTGAATCTTCAATTTAGCCTGATAGAAAAATTGTGGCAAACTTTCTGGCGCTATTCTCCCTCTGCTCCATCTGATGGCACTACTATTACTGAACCAAGGTCAGTAAATATTTCTCTTCATTTACTGCTTCTCATGATAATATAATAGAAGTGTCAAATGCAAAAAATCATACTGGTTTTACCTGCAGAGTAATTTTTTTTATATGCTAATTTTTCAAATTAAATTTATGTTATCTGGCATTTTTATATAGGCAAAGTGCAGTCTTGAAACATTTGTGTCGTCCATTTTTTTCTTTGCTTTGGACAACTACAGTAAAGGTGTCTTTTCCCAGTATTCTAGCCAGTTCTTTTAAGCCAAAAGGATCATTCATACCTCTGCATAATTTATGAGCTGTAGCAGAGCTATGGAGGTATTTTTTAAATCCATTTCCATGTGACACAATGTGTAAAGAAGTTCTGTTGGTGTAGTTGAGACATCTATGACAGCCTTGTAAAATAATACATTTTAACACCCATTGCAGGTTTTTACCTGCTGTAAATGCATTATCATTTATTCGTTTGCGACATTTTTTCACACCAGCAATCTGAGTGAAATAGAAAGTCGACTTCCAAAAGCAAAGCTGATTACTCTGTGCAAGAATGAGTCTATTCTGAAATGGATGTGTAACTGTGACCATGTGATGTACCAGGCTTTGGTGGAGATTCTCATTCCTGACGTCCTTAGACCTATTCCTAGTAAGTTGAAAACCTGAAACATTTTGTAAGGATTTTTGTGCATGCACGTGTATGGTGGTGGTGGTTTTGTGCCTCACAGGGCAGCTTAGGGAATAAGTTTGAAAGTTAGGAAAGTATTGTGTATCATTGATCCTTAATCTTGATGTGTAGGAAGTTGTGCTGAGAGTTGATATATGCTTTGTATTCTAAAAGCAACAGAGGATTTTAGTGCAATTGGAAGATCTAGTTTTCAAGATATAGTTTCATATTAAAGGTACTTCTTTCTCTGTGTGTTATGTTTTCAGGTAAAAATGTTTTCCTTTTACCCTGGCTCCAGACTACCTGATAGACTTAGACACAGACTTATGTCTAAGTCCTGTAGCCCTGAGCCAATGTGCACTAATGTCAATCAGTCCTTCCACTAAATTCAGTAGTTTTTAGTTCAAACGTTACATATTAATCTTTGATTAGCCTGAAAAAAAAAGTGTATGATCTTTGTGATACCATTTTTGGACAGTTAGTGTTTTGTTCCTTATCAGTGGCTGCTGAAATAAATTTTAATGACTGTTAAGGCAATGAAAAATTAACTCAGAAATTTTTAGTCCAATTTATTTTATTATTCCAATCTACTGTCCTTTCTGTCATACATCGTGCATGAAAGTCAGTAACTGTCCGGCCATTCAACCATTACCAGGAGTATAGCTTTCTTTTCAAAGTTAATTTTACTAGAATCCATCGTTGCTCCAGCAGTGTATTTTTATGGCTATTTTTGGTAGAAAATTAATTTATGTGAAGTTGAACTCCTTTATAAAGCATTTACTGTCTCGCATATGCCATGCTAAATATTACAAAGAAATCATGTTAGCAACCCACTGTAAACCTCGTAACTCCGACATATTATATCCTTTCCATGAAAAAACAGAAGTCACTTTATAAAGTTGGATTAATATTTTTTTAAAAATTAGGGCTTTAAGAAGCTTTGCAACTAACAAAGCTATTCTGTCATGCTGTGAACACCTCTTCTGCTCTAGTGACTCCAGCAGTAATAAGCACTCCATATTTGCAGGTACTGCCTTGCAGAAGAGTTTTATTGACTTTTTGCTTGTCAGTGAAATAAAATTAGATTTTAGTAAATTATGTGTGAAACAAAAAAAATTTTGAAACTGGAGCTGTATAAAATCTGAAGGTCGGCCATTTACAAAGGCAGTTTTACCATTTTTTTAAGGAAAGAGTAAGTTCTTGGTAGATTGACATAATTTCATCTATGTAGCAGAATGAAGGAAAAATGTTTTCTCAAATACATGCAATTATTGACAACCATTACTTGCATAAATTGTTTTGCATTGGTTTATATTCGATGTTTTTCTTTTCTGTCTAATGACAATGCAAGTAGGTAGGATATTAATTTTAGAGTAATACAGCCTATCACAAGTGAATAGGCAATGATAAAAAACCCCACAAATTCAATTACAACATTTAATAGGTTGAATTAAAACTATCTTCCAAAAGCACATTATTTTCTGAATAAAAAGGTGGTGCAGACATGGTTTTTCATCAAACCTACTTTTCGCCTTGCTTTTCACTTGCTTCTCCTGCACAGCCTGGCAGTCTCTAAAGAAGTTTTTGCATCATAGCTCCTTAGCTTGTGGTGTCTTCCGGCCTTGTTTCATAAGATGCATTGGATATTGCCAGTACAGCGTTTCAAGAAAATGGGACACAATCATTTAATATCAATAACTACAGGCATCAGGTCCTTTTCATGCTATTTTTCTCTATCTAGAATTACCAGTCATATGTGAATAATTGATACCTACTGTGTTTGACATTCCTGGTTTTGGGATGATTAGCAGACTTCTTGATGCAAATACATCATCTGATCCCAGGACAAATTCATTCCAAGAGACTTCTGCATCTATTTTGTGAACAGTCCAGTGGTTTTCTGCTCAGAATTCCACCCACTGAGCTACCTTTGGAAGACAGCTAATTTATTTTTTTACTTTTGTCTTTAGGACCAGCTAATTAAATGGCTTTTTCTAGTCAGCTTTCCTGTAATGATGGCCCATGCAAGTTCTCTCTTCACTGTTAAATATTTTAAATATTATTAGTTTTTTAACTCTTGCTTTTGAATTAAAATATCTCCATCCATTACAAGAGACCAAGAGGAAGGCTTAAGGTTGTGCTTAATGGTTGACTATGACAATAATGGAGCTGGGTGAAGTAGACAAATTTATCATCTTCTGTGGGAAAAGAGCAGTTTATAGGAAAGTTTGGACTCTGTAGAGGAAAGGGGACTGTAAATGTTTCATCAAAGGCAATGTTTATGATTTTTTCCCTGAATAAATGGAAAGATACCGACAGCAGCTGCTCAAAATAGGAAAAACTAATTTGGAAAGTGCTTGAAGTAAACATATGATTTGTTAAGGTTTATCTTTTTTCATGTCTAGATTTTCAGTATTTTTGTTTTAGGAAAGTCTTACTGTGCTACTCAGCTCTGTGATACATATTGGAGTAGAAAAAAAATGACCATTGAGGAAAAAATTGTTTTATTTTTAACCTCTACATTAAATTTGTCAGCTGAAGTGTTTAGCACCCACAGAATGAATGAAGAATTGCTGTGTATAAAACTGCAAAATTTCTTTTCCTAAGAAAAGTGAAATGCTGTCCATTTGAGTCAGGAATAAAGACCATAATTATCTAATGTCTTTGGCAATAGATTGGAGCTATTATGTTTTAGAGTGGACTTTCTGCACCTTCACAAGTGACCGAATGGATGGTAACAAACTTGCCTGTGACTTAGTTTCTATCTTAGGTGGAGAATTTATGCTAAACATATTTCGACACCGTATTACACAATTCCAGGCAGACAAAAATTTAAAGTACTGGAAAGACTGTAAAGCCTTGTTTTTATGAGATTTACATGTCAGAGGGTTTTCAGCTGAGAACTCAAGCTTTTTAGGTGCTTATCCAAATCAAACTTTCTATTGGTAACTGCCATTGCAACATTATTTAGTGTGTAGTAACATTTAACTATCTCAGGCCATTTACTTTGCACCATACTCATTCATTCTTTGAAAGGGTTTTCTTGTTTTTCTATGGTAGCCAGATGAACTTAAAAGAAGACTTTGAGGATGTAGGTACTTAAGTTTTTGGTAATGGCTAGATGTGTACTTAAGGATGGAGTATTAGAAAAATTTTGGATTTAATATGATATCTCCAAAGCTCATTAGAAATTCATGGTTGTTCTATACAATACTGATGCCTGATTATCTACTTTAACTATTTTATTTCTTCAGAACTTAGAATTCCTTTCATTTGCTCCTCTTTCTTAAGTTAAAGGCCTTTCTTAAGGCCTGAGCTGCTTTTCCATATTTATTTTAAAGAAGATCAGCATTACAGCAAATAATTTTGTAATATATAGTTGGGTGAAAAAGAGTAATAAGCAAATTAGAAGTGAAAAAGCAGTAATATTTTCCTTAAATGTCTAAGTATCATTCATACCATATTTACATTATTCCTTCCACTTTGCATTTTCTTGTTCTATAGGTAAGAAATTGTGAGTGAATACATAGTTAATTAGTAAGTGCACAGAAATAATTTACAAAGCAGCACAAGTGAGCTAGGTGATTGATAGGATTGAAGAAAAGAGCTTGTTCTTCATGTGGAAACCTCAAGGGGGGAAAAAACCCTGTTACCATAGAGTGTTCAGCTAATACAGATACTTTGTAAGATGAAATTGTGTTCAGCTAAGCATCCAAATGTGTGGTGAGTTGTATAAATTACTGATATGGATTCTGCTGCTTATCACTGCAAATTTGAAGACGTGAAAAAGATGTCATGAAGAATACATTTTTTCTTTTAGTAAATTTACTTTGCTAATAGAAAGCTTTATTAAAAAAGGGATCATCAATAATTCAAACAGTAAAAGAGCATTTCTCAAAGACAAGTTCTATCAGCATTAACTTCTTACTCTACCAGAGTATTCAGTCGTATAAAAAGAATCCAGTCAATCTTTACTTGGACTGTTTCTTCTCACATGTGGCTAAAATAGTTTGAAAATAAATATTATTTCCTCTTTCTAGTTTTGTTCTCTTCACTTTTGTAGTTGCACTCATTTTCTACTAGTCTTTAGAAACCTGTATTTTTTTCTTTTTGTCTCCTCCTTTTTGCAACCATTTGAGTGGATGCTATTATGTCAATGAGCAAGTGGTAGGTATGGGAAGGCGAGGTTTCTACTACTCAGGAGATATTATTTTCTTTTTTCCAGGTGCAGTTCCTTGGGAAAATACTTCCTCACCTCCTCCTTTGAAAAATTAAAACTTATATTTTGAGTAGTGCAGATTGCTGTAAGGGCTTCTTCAATTTCTCTCTAAATCTCTGTCAGCCACTCAGTAGTTCTGTGGGTGCTATAGTAAGGAAACGAAAATGCACACAGATTCCACAGCCATTTGAATAATCTCACTTTCTGCAGTGAAACACACTCCTGTATCTTGCTTATTGATGATATCCTTAAGCACTGCATGTTGAATTTTGTTCTTTAAAACTGAAGTAAGCAGCACCATGACATGGCGTAAGGTTACTTTGGGCTTATTTGAGGAAACTGCAATATTCCAATAACTAGAATTTTTTCCAGAGTTTTGCTCTTTAGAAGAGGTGCTTAGATGAAATGAAAAGTTGAAAGTTTGCGATGGAAATTTCCATCACAACAACTTCTGCAATTACTGATGTTCTTCTATAGGAATGCCCAAAAGAACACTGCTGGTCACAAACTTCTTGAAAGATTGTTAGGTGAGGAAGTCACAACTGCTTATTAAACCAAAACTAAAATCATTATTGCATAATCTGTATCTGAATGAGGCATTTTGAACCTAGACTGGATTTGTCCTTTAGTAAGTAAAAGCAGCGGACCTGAACGTTGAATACGTAAGTACTGAGGATGCAAAACATTTCAAGACAGGTACATTGCTCTCTTTTCATTCTGTTTTTATTCTTTAATGCACAGGTGCCTTGACCCAAGCCATTCGCAATTTTGCAAAAAGCCTTGAAGGTTGGCTTTCAAATGCCATGAACAATATTCCACAGAGGATGATACAAACCAAGGTAGACAAAACTGTTGCAGTTATTATTCTTGCAATGGCAAACCAAGTGGACAGTAGCCTCTAAAAGCAGTAGCATTTTAACTTTAATGCTAAATTTCATGTTTAGCATCGAGCATCAAATAATGGGAGAGGAAATAACTTAGTTTTGTCAAAAAATTATAAGGAAGACATTATTTGATCTGCTACATGGACATAATTCACATATGAGGACTCATTAATATAGAATATTAAAATGAAGGTAAAGACTCTATCTGCAGAATTAATTTACAGGTAGAGAGTACAATATTTAAAAATAAATTAATTTCTTCATAGGTTGCCGCTGTAAGTGCCTTTGCCCAGACTCTGCGAAGATACACATCTCTTAATCACCTGGCTCAAGCAGCTCGTGCTGTGCTTCAAAATACTTCTCAAATCAACCAGATGCTCAATGATCTTAACCGTGTTGATTTTGCCAATGTTCAGGTAAAATGTAGCTTTAAATAACAGGCTTTTTTTTTTAAAAAAAAAAGTGTTATTTCCTCTATGATTTTGAACTTTATTGTTAGCTGTCATTGTTCTATCAAGAAAGTGAAGTGAGAACATTTTGCTGATTCATATACACCATGATTCAGTCCAAACGTGACAGCTTACACTTTAGGAAAGGAAGAGCTCAGAACCATTACCTGTTTCTATTTACTGTCTTGAAGTGCACATATTCTTCCAACTTCTATGCAAATGTAGAGCAAATACATTCTTAGAACGGGTACTATGAATGATGTCTTAGTAATAGCATAAATGATATCTTAGAATTAGATCTCAGATAATAGCATAGCTTCTGAATGTCTCTAAAAGCTATTAAATGCACAACATTGTTTTTAGTAGGCTGTTTCATTATTTCAAAGACAATACTATTGGTATACTTTGTCTAAGTGCCTATGCTTAAATTTACAAGATCTCCTGAGTAATTGATTAGATTAGTACAGATTAGAACTAGTTTCCAGTTAGCTATAGAATGTAAATTTATATTTTCACTAAGCTTAATTTCTCCACGTTTCTGCTCCTCTGAGGAAAAGTATTTTTTTCCTTTTGACCAGCAAAGTGAAATGTTCCAGATTACTGGTAGTTCTATGTTTTTCTCTGTTCCTTGTGAACAAGTGTTTTAACGTACTTGTTAATAAACTTAACGAAAGTCAGTCAAGACTACTTGACCGAAGATACAGTATATTAAGTATTATACTATGTTAACCTGGATACAGTCTGTGAATGAGGTGTTAACTTGGCACGTGACAGCTAGAGTTTAAGGACATGGCTTGCAGTTAGTGAGTCTTCATTTTTGTCTCTTAGTTTCTGAATTGACCAGCTAGCCTTATTTAAACTTGGTAACACTGACTAAATTGCTTATTATTGTATGCAGAGTGTGTTTCTCCATTTGCGTGCGGTTTATGTTGTACTTTAAGTAATGCAGTCTATTACTGCCTATAGTCAGCAAAGAAAACATACATACATGTTTACATACAAAGCTTTCTTTTATAAGATGATATAACAGAAATTGTCTTTAAGCTTAATTTCTTCAGAACGAAAGGAACCTTGTACTTGATTTCTTGCTACTTCTTTTATTACTTTAGCTCCCATTTAACTGTTCTGCCTGCTTGTCTTGCCTGTAGTCCCAGAAAAACCTGACAAGTCTATTTCTATTTTCTATTTCAGTAGAAAAATTATGAATGAGGAAAACAGAAGCCTTTTTCGAAAATGAATGTGGAAAACTACAACATACTTGTGTCATTTCCATTGTTTGTTCTCATTTCTTTGTTTGATGTCTGCTCTTATATGTTATGCTTTTCCCACCCATTTGCTTTCAACAAAATTATGATAGACATAAAAATAAAACCTGCTTCTTAGTTTGTCTAGTAAGTGGGTTTTGTCCTTTTCATCCATTTAATTGCTTAATCTTTGAGAAAGAATTACATTCTGTGTTTTGGCTTATGTATTGTTAATTCAAGAGTTGCCATGTGCTGTAACAGGAGCAGGCTTCCTGGGTGTGCCAGTGTGATGACAACATGGTTCAGAGACTAGAAACAGATTTCAAGATGACTCTTCAACAGCAGAGCACTCTGGAGCAGTGGGCTGCCTGGCTTGATAATGTAATGATGCAAGCATTGAAACCATATGAAGGAAGACCCAGCTTTCCTAAAGCAGCACGGCAATTTCTGTTAAAATGGTCTTTCTACAGGTAATATTTAATAGACTTGTAAAACATTCTAACTACTCTATTATTTGCTAAATTATTCGCTGCAGTAAAGTTGACATATTAATATCAAACACTGGCTTGCTAAGTCATGAAAAACATGTGGGGTTTTTTTCAGAAAATTATTGTTGTTAACCTTGAAGTCAGGGCTACTTGCAAATCAGCAGGGACTTCAATGATCCTTGTTTATTGTTTTAAAGGCCATGTGCAAATGAATGCAGGTGGAATTTTGTCCTGAGTTAGAAACATAATGTGAAATTTTGGGGTTGAATAACTACACAATTATTAAGCCACTATTTTTAATACTATTTATTAAAACACTGTGGTATATATGTTTATTAGATAAGGAAGATAAAACCTGTTTTTAATGTGTAAAAAGAACATTAAGACAAGCATTCCATGTTAGCTGCTTATTGAAACAGTTATCAGAGTAAACCTCATTCTGTGAAAATGACTGTGGCAACTACTTGCTGAAGATACCAGAATTTGTCAATATAATATGTACACACAAGTCTATCTTTTTGTAATTTTAAGTTTCAAAGTTTTAAAATTGTGGCAATTAAAACTGTTGTACTGGGCAACTGGACACTATTTAAGCATTAGTTTGTTTAAAATTGAATAGTTTTCATACCATTTTAGTTGTTTATGTTTTCAACAAAGTTTTCTTTCAAGTTAGGTTTTACACATGCTCAAGTATAGGTAGTTATGCATATATCAAAACAAAGAAAAACTGAAAACAAAGTAATCTGCTTATTTCTTATGTAATGTGGTGTCCAACAATACCTTCAGAGAAAAGAGAGAAGCAAATGCTGGGCTTTCCTGGACATCTCTTTCCGAAGACACCATAAATCATTCATTTGTGGATAACATGATTTTTGAGAATATTGGTTTTAAGGTGAAATGTCTACATGGATAAGTGTTAAAATGACTATGACATATAGTACATAAATATATATATATTTTTCTATTTTTGAATAGCTCAATGGTGATTCGAGATTTAACCTTGCGCAGTGCTGCTAGCTTTGGCTCTTTTCATCTGATCCGCTTGCTTTACGATGAATACATGTTTTACTTAGTAGAACATCGTGTTGCTCAGGCAACAGGAGAGACACCTATTGCAGTTATGGGAGAGGTAAGATAATATGTAAGAGACTAGACTGATAGATTTAGTGATGAATTTGGGTATGTGTCTTTGCAAATTTTTTAAACATTTATGTGGAGCTGTAGGATATTCTGCAATACAACAATAGATTGGGTTACAAATACATACAACAGTTTCAAACTTGTTTCATTGGTTGTCAGAGTACTAAAATCACACTGAATTCTACCAACCAATTATTTCCGAATGAAATAATTTGCTCCTTTACAAATCCGCATACAGATTCATGTGCACAGTTTGAAAAATGTTGATCAACATACAACCTTCTTCCAGTTTTTGAGAACTGAGTATTTTATGTGAAAATAAAAAAAGAACAGAGTAATAGGAAAGTGTTGCTTACATGGATCTGTTTACATGTATTTGCACACATTTTGAATTCCCACACAAATGTTAACACAAGTGAGCTGAATACCCCCATTGACTTGAGAAGGATGGCTTACATGCAGAATTTTGGCTTGTACGGTACTGTTCACATACATGTTATAAAACCAGCACAGATAAACATAGAGGTTTGCAACACAGTTCATTTTCGTACATGTGTTTCAAAGATTATTGGTTTAAAAAACAGAACGAGTCAATTCATAACCAGTTTTTTATACTCATCTATGGCATCTGCAAGGCAAAGTTTCTCTCATCCCTCTTTTTCCAGTAGTTCATCTAACCTTTTATTTTGAGTGAGGTGGTGAGGAATGCATAAATTGTCATCAAAGAATTGCACTTCAAAAGTGCTGGAAAATGGATATGTTTGAAAATATGCAGATAGTTAATGGGACAGATTTGTTACATTTTTACACTTGGGAGTCACTGTATCATATTCTATGTTACTGATAAATTGCAAGTCATTTTGCGAGTTGATTTGGCATCAGGTATCATTCTTCCCTCAAGATATATTGATAAGTTCATTAAATACTATAAATAGATGCTATACTTTCAAGGTAAATTGGAAATGTCTCAGCTTTATTTGTCAGATGATTTTATATCACGTGGCATGACATATTTCAGAAAAACTAAGTAACAATGTTTCTGCTTAGTGACCCACCAATAGTATATTTGCTTAATCTCTGCCTTATATTTGCAGTAAGGTACTACACAAGTATACAGTTACTACATTCTTGTCTTCTTAACAGACATTGTGTATGTTAGACATAAATGTAATGTAGGGTCTTCTAAGAAGTTTATGTAGACTGAAGATGGAGATATTATGAGGAAGTAAGTAACCCAAAACTTTTGGAGGTGAGAGGGGCAGAACAGAAGTAGTAAATACTCATTAAATGCATGTGTGTTTATGTTTCTGTGTATTCAATGACTGTGACTGAAATAAAATGAGGAAGTCTAAGACTACGGTCTGACAAACACCGTAAGACAATATAAACTAGTGTTGCAGCTGAGAAAAGCATTCTCATTTTTCTCCCTTCCTCTTCTCCCAGCTTTGGACACAGGTATTGGCAAAATTGTTCTGAAAAAGACTGGTATCATCATTTATGGTTAGAAATGTATTTATCTAAATAATGTACTCCTTTCATTTGAGATTCATTGATGGCATTTTGCTCTGCCAATTCTTACTTAAGAGAAATTTAAAGGATTCAGGGAAGGAAAAAGAGGAAGGTTGTACATCTAGCTTGTGAGCAACTTTTTTGAAAAGGTCTTTTTTTGATGTAAGTAAATTAGTTACCAGATTGTAAACCCTTTCTCAGCAGTGCCCTTCATCTGCCTTACAGGTAGATTTGCAACACTGTGACATACCTTCATTTTTGTTCCAGCACAATTAAAGTGGTCTCTGGGAAATTTTGGAAAGAGCTTTTTGTTAAAATATTGGCAGTTCAGAATAGATATCCGTCATCATTTATGGCTTTATACAACACAGAAATAGCTCACTTGAAGCAACAAAGACCCTGATGAAGTAAAAAGTTTGTACTTCCCCATTTTAATTTTTCAGGGTTTACTTAGTGATAATTGTCTTAATAAGCACAAGACTGGGATGGAATGGAAAATGAATTGCTGTAATATGGATGTGGCTGCAGCCAAATTATGTGTTTGAATGCTAGCCTCAAACCAGTGGAGCACAGATCTGCTCCATCACAGATACTCTAAGTTCACGTTTGCTTAAGACTGTGTCCAGTTTTTTTATTGTTTATTTTGCAGTTTGGTGATTTAAATGCTGTGTCCCCTGGAAATATGGATAAAGGTAAGCATTTTAGTCTCTCCAGTGTATAATTCTGTACAGAGCTAATGTGTCTCTTCGAACAAAATAAGTCCTTATGTTTTAAAAATAGAGTAAAACAGGATTTAGAACTGTTTTATGCATTAATTTATACATGCTTTAAAGTGCATGTATATGTTATACGGATACATTAATATATTATATGGATACAATAAGCTATCTATGTAATATGCAGCGTATGATAATGACTAGAATATTGTCAGTTTGTTTTAAAATAAGAATATGTTTCAAAGATGTTTATTATTGATGCAAAAAATATTCCAATTTTTACGCAGAATTTAGTTGTATCTGATGGGACAGAGGAGGGTAACAGCTGTGGGAAGAAAGACAGGAGTGTGCTTATGTATGTTGATCTGTAGTAAATGTTTTTGAGATTGCAGTTGTTTTTTCCACATACTGTATCAACAGTGTGTAACTGAAGTGATGAAAGCTGAGAGTCTGTTTACCTATTTGAGGTAATAATTGACTTTTTTCATTAAAATTTTAAATTTTCAGTTTGTGCTTTATCAGATTGGTAGTCTTCCCTGTGTTTTTGTATTTCAACTATTATTTGCAGAATAAAGGCCTTTGTATTAGAGTTTTTTCCCTTCGTGCTAGTTTCATGGTGGTTTGTTTGTGCAGATGAGGGCAGCGAAGTTGAAAGTGAAATAGATGAAGAGCTGGATGAAAATGGAGAGCCACAAGCCAAGAGAGAGAAAACAGAGCTAAACCAGGCGTTCCAGGTGGGCTGCATGCAGCCAGTGCTTGAGAGTGGAGTACAGCAGAACCTCCTGAACCCAATTCATAATGAGCACATTGTTGCAACTACTCAGACTATCAGACAATGCAGTGCTACTGGAAATACATATACTGCAGTCTAATATGAAACCTCCCCCCCGACTCCCTCCCCATTACATTAGCCCTTTGGGTTTAATATGAGAAAAAAATAAAGAGAATAAGTCCGAAGGTCGACTGTTGTCAAATTTTAGCTGTGCTGAACATTCTTTTATTGGAGTTGTTAAATGGAATGGGTGTATGTATTTTGCCAGATCTGTTTAAAAAAAAAAAGAGATTTTTTTGTAAACAGAATCATTTTACATTGGCCGCTCAATATGAAGAGTTTTCTTAGTATTAAATGCAAGGAAGATTTTTGCAAAGCTTAATGTTAATGTTTTTGTCCTCTTATAATAATTTAAATTTTTTCATAGTTTTTAAAAAATATTTTAATGTTAATTATTAGTTATGATGATGATTTCATATAGATAGGTTTTTAATTAGATGCACTTCTGTGAAATATCAAAAGAACTATTTTCTTTGATTTACACTGGAGGCATACTTATTTGACAGCAGATGTATCAAATTTGTTATAAAAGGTGCTTTTCATTGGACAACGAGAAGACACTATTTTGATAAAATTGTGAGCATTCTGGGGGAATTTTTGTAATAATGCTGGAGGGTTGGGAAGATCTAGTTTCTTTCTGTGAGCAAGAAGCGAGTTTAAATGACAGAATTGTAACAGAATTGGTAATGTGGTAATGTGTACGTCATAAACGTACCTAATTATCTGACCATCATGTAAACAATGCAAACTTCCTTTAAAATGACCAGTTCCAGATATTATTTGCATACCAGTTCCTCTGTTTTGAAGACTACTGATTATATATGTAGGGCCACTGAACGGGTGCTTTTGGCTGTTGAGTGGTACTGTAGTTGTTAGAAACTGAAGCTAAAAAAGAAGTGACTTGATTATTATTATTAATTTTAAGTGTACGTGCTACTTATGCTGAACTGGACATACAGGAAAACATTCCATTTGGATGACTTTCTTCTATTCCAGGTCTTTTCCTACTAGTGGTTCAATCTGCTGCTCTTAGAAAAGATGATTTATAGAATGCAAGGAATGTAGCAACCTGCATCATTTTCCTTTCAAAAATATTTCCTTGTTGTTAAAGTGGATTTAAATTTTTACAAAAATTAGATAAGGCAGTGTAACTGGCACACCTCACTTGTACTTATTCCCAATTGTGTAGAATTTGAATAGGTGGCTAGATGGACCATTGCCATTTAAGAATGTACATCAGGGATCATTGTACCTCGGCTATTACATGGTGCCTTAAACAGAACTGAAGCTAAGACTTAGTACTTTTTGTTATTCTTAACTCTTAAATTAATTCAACAAGGTGTGCCTGTCATTTTCAAATTCCCTAAGAAGCAAGGACAGGTTACATAGCCTTCAAAAGAATAAAAGGATTTTTTTATTATTAAATGATTTTAATAACCCTCTTAGAATGACAATAAACCTATTTTTTCTCGTTTCTAGCTGGATTTCACTTTATTACAAATAAAATTTGCTTGGGGATTTGGAAAGCAAAACTAGCTTTAATACCAACTTCAAATGTCAAAATAGATTGACCATAGTCCCAAGCATGATTATATATTTTCTAAACCCTTGCCTAGTTTTAATTTTAAAAACTAAAAAGAAATAAATGAGCAGGTACATAATGCAGTGCATATTTTCAATTTCTATATTTTGTGGGGTATCAGCCAGATATTACATTTTAATGGCTAAATAATGACAGTTATAGAGACCACATTACTTGACATTAATTGACATAAAAAACTCAAATTTTTCTTCTTAAACATTTCATTATGCAGACACATGAATTTGCTACACTAAAATAGTGGAATTAAATAAGCAAAAAAGCCAAAAAGTGAAGGAGAGCACAAAAAGATCAACTTTACAGAAAAGACTGTGTAAGAAAATTAGAGATTCTTTTATTTTGGTTTATCTAGTGTGTCTGAAAATGACTTTAAAGTCATATATGCCAAATGGAAGAAGAGCATGTAAAATGAACAGCATATTTATAGCAAACAAAAACTCTGTTGCTAGAGTTTACATATGCTCCAAATACAGCTGCACATCAACTAAAATGTCCTAACATTATTGGTGTACAAAATTAAATTTTAATTCCTTTGCAGAATTGGGAGGTGAACCCATCCTGCTCATTCTATGTAGGCATAATTCCTACTAATGTCAGTAGATGGCTTTTGCCTCAGTAAAAAGTGAAAGTGAGGTTTATATTCATTATTTCTAAATTCATAAATGCACTGAATCTCATTATAGATTTTGTTCTCACATATATCGCTCAGTGTGTCCTGATTTTTCCTTGGAAATCAGCACATCTGTACCCTTCACCAAAAATGCTAAAACTAAGCTGTGATAAATATTTACTCCCCTTCATTGTGCATTATAAGATGTTTACAAGTAAAATAAAGTGAAATAATTCAACATTTTTTTCATTTTCAGCTTTTTTTTAATACTGTAGTACTTGTTTCAATTTTTGTGTTGACGGACCTATAATGTTTTCTTATTATTGTCCTTTCTTGGTTTAATGTTGGATTTGTTGTTGCTGAGAAAAGAGTACGATTGTAATAGGTTAATCTAGACTGCGAAAAAAGGTGGGACCTGAGTATCTTTCATTATTTAGTTCCCCACTCCACTCAGTTGTTCACTATTCACAAAGTGCAAAACAAAACTGAACAAAAATCTGAATATAAAAATGGAATGTATTTCATAGCTTCTAAAAACAATGAGTTATCAAAACAAATTGGAACTATCCGAGGTTCAGAAATATTCCTATGCTCAAATTCTAAAGATTTTACCAGATCTTTTTAGAAGAACTATGTTACTGTAAGCTGTGTTGTATACTTACAGGTTTGGGGGTCTTCTGTTTTGTTTTTACATTTACTGAAATTTTAATCAAACACTTAGATAAAACATTTTGCACACTCTTGCTATTTAATAGTTGGGTTTTAGTAATCATTGAACTACAGAGATACGAATACCTCAGTCCATAGTCTATAATGTGTAGCATGCGGTTGCATTGCCACACCAGCTCTGAAGTCTATTGTTAGTGCTCTGGAGAGGTGTAGCATGTATCCACAGGGTAGACATTATGAGAGTTGATATGGTTTATGTGTTTTATCTGATCTTGACGTTGAATCCAAAAGAATTACCTTAGAGGCATTTCCCCCATTAGCACAAATAGCACAGTGAAGACAGTGTGGGGGAATGGGTATTGTTGAACTACCTTTTCAAAACACAGGGCCCAATTTTCAAAAGTTTTATATTTATTAAAGTTTGTTGGTACATTTTCATCTTTCTCATGGTGAATCAGTTTTAAAGCGCTTTTTTTCCCTGTTTTCAATTATTATTTCTGTGTTTTGCTCTTGTACTGTAGCATGTCCTAAGCACCTTCTTTTAAAAAGAGTTCCATAAAAATTTGGAAAATAGATTTTAAATTATTTACCTATAAAATAATGATTTACAGCATTACTGCCTTTAGTTCAAAAATAAGAAAATAGATAATGTTCTGTCATTCAGGAATGTATAGGTCTACATACAAATTTAATTTAAAGCGAGGTATTTTTAAATATCTAAAACACTACTTTTGTTCACCTTATTTTCCCTAGGAGAAATGATCTGATATCTTTGTCATTCTCACCAACTGACATCTGCACTGTTTAGAAAAAATTTTCTATTAGAGATGTACTGCAATCCAATTTAATTCAAAACGTTTTTACAAAATAAAAACCATTGATAGCCATAAAAGTGCTGATGAAAAATAGTTTTATTAGTAATATAAGTATACAACAATAATTTCAGAGTTTAAAACATTCATTTGAGAGAGCAGTATGAATTTCTGAAAATTGGGCCCTTGTCTCCCTAACAGGACATCCTCTTTCTATGTGGTTTAAAACAAATCAATAAATGGAATTCTAGTATCTCTGCTAATTTGTTTGGTGATTTAAGACAAACAAACAATAAAAACTGGAATAGAAGCATAAACACACAGTGTTTAGTTCTAGTATTAGAAAATTAATTTGATATAAAGCCTTGCATTAACCCTTTGAGCATTGTAAGTAACATGATGGAAACAAAGCTTTTTAGATAATTTAATTAGTCCATTGAGCATATACTTTGAAATAGCTGATAGTGTAGAATTTTTTAAAATTATGTCTGAAGTAAATACTTGCATACTATACGGGAATGGTTTTGTTATAGGAGGCTCAGTAGATGTAGGCAAAATATTCACTGCCATTGATGCGTACTGTCTAATAGAAAACAGAAAACAGCTCCCTTGTTTTCATAATTGCATAAATATATAAAGAAAATCAAACATATGTTTCTACAGATATGAAGTTATCTACTTTAAGATGCCTTTAGAAGACAAAGGTTTAGAAAATATATTCAGACTATTTTTAAAATCTCCTGAGGTAGGTTAGTACTGGAATACTCTGGTACTGTAAAAGAGAATCTTTAGGATTAAAAGAAGGCTTAGTGAAGAATAATAAATTTTGCAGAATATTGCATTAAAATTTTTGGCAGTGTTTTTGATAAACAAGAACAAAAAGTGCATGATTATATTGATATTCCTTTAAAAACTCAGTCACTGCAATAATGACTAAAAGATGAAGGTATTTTATTCATCTTCATCTACAGGGGTAAAGTTTGGATGGCCCTTATTGAATTTTAAAAAAATCCTAGAAATTGCACAAGCCTTTTGCCATTTTAAAAAACCCCTTTGTTCTTACAAATACTGCTTACAAGGGAACAAGTGTAGTAGCAAGGAAAGATTCTTTGAACTAACAGATAGAAATGCCACCTTACTAAGTGAGAGTACTCTATGTTTTCTACTGGTTTCTTGCAATATCCAACAGTCAGCGAACACTAAGTGCAGCTGTACTTATTTAAGTCTAGCTGAGGGCAAAAAAAAAGAGTCTCATTTTAAGTTATTTAATGAAATCACGTCAGTAGTATAGTGCAAGTAAGTTGTAAACATTTTTAGTCAGTTAATGCAAATTCATGCATAATTAATTAACATAAATGCAATACTCAAAGGGTTTTAATTTAACAACTTTTTTAATTCATAATTTACTGTAAATGCTTCTGAGTTTGCATGCCTTGATCATTGCTGCTAGTGATTTTATGTGCCAGTAGACCTGAGTTTAATTTACCAGTTTAACTAAGAAATAGTAAAAGCCACTTACAAAGTGACTGCCTAGTATTTGTTTGAGGTAAAATATGCCTTAGTTTGAAAATGATCATTTTAAGTCTTGTTTTATTCTGATTTTTTTTTTTCCTTTTCCTGTTGAAAAAATAAATTAGCATTTTGGGATTGGAAGCCCTGAGTAGTTAAATATTTGGTAAGAATTGTTCTTGTAGATTGCTCATTAAGGCTGAAATCCACTGTAGAAAAGAAGGCCCAGAACAAGCCTATGAGCATCAAATGAGCCTCATTTAAATCTAAATCAGGAAAATGTTCTCTTTATGTTCTTAAGCACTTTCTTGATTATGGTGCAAACATCTTACAGGAGTTTTCAGTTCTGGATGAATTTTACTCTGAAATAGTAAATGTCTTTGTAAGAGGAATTTAGACTTCGCATGGATTGGTATTTACCAGGAACTCAGTTCAATTCTTTTTGACTCACTGATACCAGCAAGAGCTTTTTACACAAAGAATACTTAAAGGGTTCCCCATGTAAAGTTTCCTTCAATACAATATTAAAGTGATTGCCTTGTATTTAAACATTAAATGTCCATCTTAAAGTAACCCAATTAAGCAATTTAAAATATGCTAGGAAAATACCACTTTGTACCAAAGCAAGTTGCCCATCTCCACTCACCTTCACTGAAAATTTGGATTTACAGTTAATAACCAATGAGGCTGTTAAAGAAACTTTGAGTGCCTTTCAAAAACTTGGAAAATTGTGCCTGAGGTGGTAAACTTTAATTAGGTTAATTCTAGAGCTACCGATCAGTAATTTTTCATCACTCAGGGCTTTCTTACCTTCTAGGAAACTTCCTTTGTTACATTTATTTCATACTATATTTTTTTTAAGTGCCATCATTTAAATTTCACTTAGTAAGTGGCAGATTACATTATTCAGTCCCACAGCACAGAAACATCGTAACACTAGGACATATTCAAACTTTTATTTTCCAGTTGACTGAATATATTATGTAAATGAGGTAAGCAACTTTTTGTAGATTGTATGTGTGAGATAATGTAATGTTCTTTTCCAGTTTTTGGATTACAGTTGAATATACTTTTTAATTATTTAAAGAAGACATCTTTACAGAATAACGTGATGGTTTTTTTGTATAATGTATTTGATTTTGTAAATACGTATTTCCTGATGTGATTTTTGTGAGAAATGCTAAATCTTTTAGTATATCATGTCCTCTCAAAACTGGCAGGAGCTAAATAATAGTTTGTGGGCAATTTGTATTGTGTACTGTACAATAACTGGGGAACTTTTATAATTATAAAAATATATATTAACTTTTAGTGTGTTGTTTAAAAAAATGACTGGAACATACTAAAGACAGTAGGATTTTTCTGAATATTTCAGACTTGAACTCAGGCTAGCTTTCTTGTGTTTTTCAAAACGAAATTGTGTCTTGTCTTTTAAAATCAATAAATTTGTTTTCTTGTTACAAACATATCTGAATTGCTTCTGTTTTTATATAGCCAGATATTTTGGACTATGGTAATATTGATTTTGAGAGAAAAATTATTTCATCTTATGCCTTTTAAATAAGACTGCAATTTTTTATTTAGCAGCAACAGAACTAAGTAACGAGTGTGTCTCAGACTGCAAAAGAAACTAATATTTTGAAGGCTTAATCCAATTAAGTAAATTTCCCAGTAAATACAGATAGTAATATACTTACTAATTTCAATATTAACAATAATTTCCCATTACAAATTTAGCTAGTTAACAGCTGTCAGGGAGGGGGCATGCAGACTTTGGCCTCCAAGAATTAGTGGTGTCAATTCGTTACCAGCAGAACCTACTTCTGCAAGTTTTGCTCTAAATATTCTGCAGTACGCTAATGCATTGGATGTTTTGGCAGTTTCACAAAACACAGACAAAGGCCTAATCTTATCGGGTCATATATCTTACAGGTCTCTAGTACATGTTGCACTGTTTCATGTAAAGAAATGCAGAATGTTATTTTAACTGGGGGGGACCCACCAAATAATAGATGCTAGAATATCAAAATGACTATTGGATACCAAGATTAAAACAAGTATTTCACACAAAACTGTGGTAAAGCTAGAAAAGCTACATCCTAAAACTTATTTTTCTCACGAAGTTCAGCTGTAAGTTATTGTCCAGTCATTGCCTCTCCTTTAATTTCAAATAAAGACCAAAAGCTTAGTAGAGTACAATACTGGTTCCTGCAATGCATCCTACCAAACAAGACTATAAATTTTCTACACCAGTGACCACCCACACCTATGTTTACAGAATACTCCTAATTGGTTTGCTAATCAAGACTAAGACTTCATTTCCCAGCTGGTGCCTTGCTGAGACTAAATAGGTCTTGCTCCAGCACATGTGCACAAGAAAACAATCTGTGGAGGGACATCTCCCTCTAGAGGGATCTCATGCCAACTAACAGTTGATACAACCAACAGAATACATTACTCGGTTCTTTTCCACTGACAGTGTTACCAGGAAGACCCTGCAGAATTCAACCTCTGCTGCTGTTGATATTAATTAAAGTGATTTAATTAGTTAACCAATGGAAGTTTAGTTCAGCATCCCAAAGTACTACGATCCAGATCTCAAAGCATGAAGCATAGCTGAAATGTAAGCAAAATTTGGAAATACTGGGTACTGTAAGAAAACAGGACTGTAAAGAAGGGTTATAAGTGAAGCTTATTTTTATTAATTCTGTAAGGTCATTTTCTGCACGATGTTAATGATATCAAATAAGTAAGATACATTCTATATGGAGCTATTTTAAGTGTATTTGATTAATTTGACGTACCTAAAGCGTTCACACTTCAGTTACGAAAATGTCATACAGCCTGCAGCAATCTAATGTGCATCTGTTGTTTAGTTTCATATCAAGGTCTATGCCAAAAGCCACCTGAAATATAAGCCAGTTATTTTTCCACTAAGGCATCTGACAAGGCAAGGAAGAAACCTTGGTCCATTTTTGGCACTGTTAACAGTATGCTAGAGAGAGTTTTTATTCTGACTTGATTCTACTGATCTCATTCCAAATTTCACTAAATCCCATTGTATATGTTCTTCCTCAATACCTGAATTAAAGTAACCGGCGGGTCTTTTCTATTCAAAAACCAAAACAACGCCTCCTTGTCCACAATATGCTGCTGATGACAGTTTATTCTAAGCAATTTTATAAGCAGAATTGTTCTAGTAAGAATCACTCTGCATATAGACATTTTCCACTGGCACAATGTGCACAAAATCTGCTGCTGCTTTCAGAGTTTAGGGCAGATGTAGTAGGTCAGTACTTATTTAGTAACTAGTAGTTAATAAATCAGACATTCTTTCGGAGATCTAGCTGGAAGTGGTATAAAAAAATTGCTGCCTCAAGCTGTTCTCTCTTTGCAGCTGGATGTTACCTTTCCCCACAAAGGAGCCACGCTAATAGATGGTGTCCTGGCACAGTTCTGGTTTAGCCACCTTTGCTCAAAACTGCCTCTAAAAGTGGTCTGTACTAATGTCTCCACTGCTGGAGACGTTTGTTGGTTAGAAAGTCCTGACAACTTGCTGAAAGCACAAGAGTGCTCAGATTCTTTTATCTTCTTTCATAAAGTATTACTGGCAGAGGCATGTTTACAATACTTGAGTTGTTAAAGCACAGTTTAAGAGAGCTACCAGTAGTACTACTGTGAACAGGAATATCTGAATACCCTTTAGTATGCACTTTAGAAGCAGGGTTCGTGAACTGGTCCTTTGCAGAAGCTGTAATTGGAGGTTGTACTGTCTTTCACCAACATTGAAAGACTGCAGAAACAGCTGAAGAAGCTGCTATAACAACACATTGATTGAAGTTAGGGTCACAAAGAATTGTGTAATTGCAACACAGGCATTGAATTTACTGGCCCATGTGAGTGAGAAGGTGACTTCTGCTCAGAATGGTAGCAATCACTTTATCCTTTTCCTGGTTTTCAACAGTTTCTGATGCCTAAGAAAAGTTTAGACTCCCCTTCTTCCTCCAGAACAGCCAAAATCAAAAGGTGCAGTAAATTACATAGCAAGGAAATGGGACAGCCCTAGCCTGGAAAGCATACTTCCGCCAACAAAGGGAGGCTTGGAGCTAAAGTAGCATGGCATGCTCCCCAGGCTCTTGATGGATCTTTTCACTGGCTTCAGGGTCACAGAAGAAAGGCTTCTATCTGGGATCCACCAGTGACTAGCATGACATGAAAGTCATTTCAGGTTGATAGCATCACATTACAAGTAGGAAAGCTGTCACTGATGTTGCTCAACTTTTGGAATAATGCTCCCACCTAACTCGTGGATCTCATCTCTGCATGAAAGAGACGTCCCCAAACGCTGCTTGCTTTAAGAGCTCAGAGAGAGCTGCCTGATGCTTTCTCTCACATTTGTTAGGTGCAGCTGTCTCCTTGCTATGGGGTCAAGGCAGACTTCTCTCACAGGACTTTGAGAGCCTGTGAGTATTATGGTCGGTCAGAGATGTGACATGGAACAGCTTTTGCAACCATACTTATCCTCAAAGCTTTCAAAGGTGCATTTTTTCCACAGGAAGGAAACGTTGAATAGTTACTGAAGTTACTTGGCTGTATGTGTGAAATACAAAAATGTTTTATCCATAAATATGGCTAATCATTACCACATAAAAGATATCATTCCCTTCCTGTAGACTTCTGGTAAAGGGTCCATTTCGTGTCTTTGAAAAGCATGATCCTTCTATCTGTACACTTCACCTCCATCCACTTATTTTGGCAAATCCAAATCAAATTCATGCATCTACTACACCAACTGCATTACAGGTAGACAGGAAAATGTCTTTTTGCAGGATGTTTCTGCTGACGAAATTGCCAAAATATCTAACACTATCTATGCTGAATAACGTACCACAGTTAAGATTTTTTATCCTTTTCCTATTAAAGGGAATTTAATTGATTTAAAATTCCTGAAAGTGTGGGTGGACTTTTCTTTTTAAAAAATAAAAAAGTGGTCAAGTAGCTAATCCATTATAGACAAATCCATGATAGATGTCTGGACGAGAAAGAAGTTTTCTCACTTAACACCACTACATCCTATACCTTGAAAACCCATTAAGGATTGTAACTGTGGTTGCTTTTTACTTTAAAAGCAATGGGGCTCTGCAGACACAGCAGTCCAACTGGAAAAGACTGTGAAATTCAAACCTGGTTCTGTGTTACAGCACTTGTCACATTCTGAGATGTTTTTTGTAATCAGCAATTCATGTAGCTGGCAAATGGACAGGGTATGCCTACGGAACGAATGCTGGTTGATCTGTTCTAGCCTTCAGTGTCAAAGGAGAAGCTTAACAATAATATTATAGAGTATATTGTTGCACCACTAAACTTAAATTTGGTTCAGATTTCTAAGTATAAAATACTTGCTTTAGCAAGAGATACTGAAAACTTAGTGTTTATACTATTAGTGCAGAACTAGTTGGTAACATTAATTTCATACCTACTGATATTGCTGTCTTTGTTGATAGCCAAGGAAAGACAAAACTGGATTAAAAATTGTTTTCCTACTACTTCCACAGATCAATTTTGAAACAAAAATGGTGCATTCTACACAATAAAGCATTCACAATGAGGTAGCAGTTTCAGGTGAGCAACATCTTGAATAGTGTTTCCAGTCAAATTTTGGTGGAATTCACCATATGAGGGATACAGTAGTACACAGTTTAAGCAGTAACCCTTGAAGTTATTTCTTCAGATTCTTGAATAATACCATAGTTTAAAGAGTCTGATGGAAATCTGGATAGGAAAATTATCAGAAAGTACAAAAGCGGAACATAACTTAATAGATAGTCAGTTGAAAGTTTTTTCTTTGCTGATTCATGTAACAATTCAAGATGTGCATTAAAGGCTAAAAGGAATAGTCAAAATTCCGTGTCTTCTGTAGTCCCAGCTCACACTAGCTGTTATCACTCAAACTTTTAGGAATACAGGGGGTTTTCTTCAGATACGTTGTCCTTTTGTTGGACTTGATAATTAAAATTACTTTATGCCTTCAAAAATATATTTGCCCTGTATATGTTTGGCAAAGGGCTGTAAAGCAGAAATTATCTCAGACCTCTTTCCCCCATCCCCCTCCCCCCCACCC
>NW_009233692.1:58569-65295 GCF_000690835.1 Fulmarus glacialis | reverse complement strand
TAATTTCCACTCTGCACGACCTAACGAGTCATTCAGATTGGAAGGGACCTTCAGAGGTCTTTGTCCAAACTCCTGCTCAGAGCAGGGTCAATGCTGAATTCAGACTGGGTTGCTTAGGACGTTGTCCTGTCATGTTTTGAAAACCTCCAAGAACTGAAAATTAACAGCCTCTCTGTATGGCCTGTGCCAATGTTTAGTTACTCTCATAGTGAAAATTCATTTCTTTTTATTCAGTCAGAACTTCCCCATTTCAATTCATGACGACTGTCTCCTCTCAACTCACTGTGTACTTAGGTAAAGAGACTGACTTCATCTTCTTGGTAAGCTACCCATAGATACTGAAAGGCTGCAGTTAGACCCCACCAAACCCACCTCTTCTTCATGCTGAAAAAGCCCAAATCCTCCAGCCTCTCCTCACAGGGTAAGTGCTCAAGCCCTGACCATTTTGGGGCCAGCAGCTGAATTTGCTTCTGTTTATCCTTCTTGTATTGGGAAGTCCAAAACTGGAAGCAATATTCGAGGTATGGATGAATAAATGCAAGGAAAAGAAGAATCTTGTTATCTTTCATTACTGCTACAGTGCACTATTGATTCATGTATAGACTACTATCAGCTAGGACCCCCAGGTCCTTTCCTGCAGAGCTGTCCTCATTCACGTGCTCCCCAGCCTGAATCAACACAAGGGATTATTTCTACCCCTGGACAGGACTTTGCATTTGTCCTTGTTTAATTTCACAAGGTTCTTCTTTAATCATTCCTCTAGCCTTTCTTTGTCTCTCTGAATAGCAGTCCTGCCCTTTACTGTCCACCCCAAATTAGTGTCACCTGAAAATTTGAAGAGGGTTACTTCTTCTTCCTTCTCTATGTCACTGGTAAAGATATTAAACAGGATGAGTCCCAGAACAGACCCATGAGAAACTCTACTTGTAACCACCCTCCAGGTAGAGTATGAACCATTATTTATTATCCTTTGAACCCAACTATTCAAGCAGTATTTCACCTATCTAGTAGTTCACCTAGTAGTTCACCTAGTAGTTCAGTAGTTCATAACATGCCAACTTAAAGACGTGCAGGAGACCTTGTCAAAAGCCTTGCTAAAGTCAAGATACACAACAGTTACTGCTTTCCTTTCATCCACAGGGCTAGTCATTTTATCACAGGAGGCAATCAAGTAGGTCAAACATATTTTGTCCTTGGTGAATCCATGCTGGCTCTTCCTGGTCACCTTCTGCTTCACATATCCGGAAATGGTTTCCAAGGGAACATGTTCCATGATTTTCCTCAGGAATGAATTGAAGTTGATTGCCTTGTAGTTTTCTGGACTGTTTTTCTTGACCTTTTGGAAAATCTGTGCAACATTTGTCTTTCTCTGTTTGAGGACTTTTCAAAGTTGAGAAACAGTAGCTTTGCAATGTCATCAGCCAGTTCTCTCTGCAACCTTGGATGCATCCTTTTGATTTCCATAGACTTGAGAGGAGTTTGGTTTCTCAGGAGATCCCTGGCTTGATCTTCTTGCAGCACTGATAGCTACCCTCTTCCTTGAACCTTGTTTCTAGGCACAAAAGCCTAAGAGACTAAGTTTATGAAGACAAAAGAAGGTATTAAGTATTCAGCCTTTGCTGCATCCACTGTCACCGAATTACCTACCCTACATTTTGTTTGTTTCTTTTACTATTAATATAGCAGTAGAAGCTTTCCTACTTGCTCTTGATGTCCCTTGTCAGATTCAACATGAGTTTGGCTTTGGCTTTCCTAACACCATCCCTCACACTCTGGCAATATTTCTGTATTCCTCCTCTGCAGCATATCCTCACTTCCACCTCCTGATACATCATTTTTTGCACTGAGACTTAGTCGTGAATTCCCTGTTTAGTCAAAACAGTCTCCTGATACATCTGCTTGTACTTCACGCTTATTCATTTTATGCTTCCTTCATTTATTTATAAAAATTACATTTTTGCAAGGAATTCCAAAAGCTTATAATGAATATTCTGGTTAGAATCATAGCATCATAGAATCATTTAGGTTGGAAAGGACCTTTAAGATCATTGAGTCCAACCGTAAACTTAACACTGCCAAGTCCACTACTAAACCATGTCTCTAAGCGCCTCATCTACACGTCTCCCCCCGGGGAGGGTGCCTCACCCACTCCCGTGCCCAGCCTGTTCCAATACTTGATAACCTTTTCGGTGAAGAAATTTTTCCTAATATCCAGTCTAAACCTCCCCTGATGCAACTTGAGGCCATTTCCTCCCATCCTATCGCTAGTTACTTGGGAGAAGAGACCAAGACCCACCTCCTACAGCCTCCTTTCAGGTAGTGTAGAGAGTGATATGGTCTCCCCTGAGCCTCCTTTTCTCCAGGCTACACAGTCCCAGTCCCTCAGCTGCTCCTCATAAGACTTGTTCTCCAGACCTTTCACAAGCTTCGTTGCTTCTTTGAACACGCTCGAGCACCTCAATGTCCTTCTTGAAGTGAGGGGCCCAAAACTGAACACAGGATTCAAGGTGCGGCCTCACCAGTGTTGAGTACAGGGGCACGATCACTTCCTTACTCCTGCTGGCCACACTATTTCTGATACAAGCCAGGATGCTGGTGGCCTTCTTGGCCACCTGGGCACACTGCCGGCTCATGTTCAGCTGGCTGTTGACCAACACCCCCAGGTCCTTTTCCTCTGGGCAGCTTTCCAGCCACTCTTCCCCAAGCCTGTAGCGTTGCATGGGGTTGTTGTGATGCAAGTGCAGGACCTGGTTATCTGCTATCATCTCATTATCAATTTACATCTTCTGCAATACTTGTGCAATTCTTTTTAATACCTTATGAAATTAAACACAGATTAAATAATTTTTAGCAAATTAATAAAAATGTAAGTTGTTTAAAAAAAAGGTGAAACAAATCTCCTTTCTTTAGCCTTCCTTCTATATCTGTGTTTTTTAGTCAATGGAAATGGGCATTTAAGAAAGAGGAAGAATGACAAAGTGTCATTGAAGAGTTGCTGTTGATAAACTCTATATCTAGCTTGCCCAGTATTTTAATTCATATTTCAGATACAGTAGGTAACTCTGTGCAAGTTTGCATCAATTTTACCAAGATATCAGTCCAAATAATCTTATAATTTACTTGGATGGTACACTATGCTATAGTCTCTGCACAGCCTACTGAAAATATGCACTGCTGGATGTTTATTTTTACTCCCATCTTTTTTGATCTTGAAGGATTCCGATTATTTTCAACATTCTTATAATATAAAGGCAAGCAGCTTAATTTTTTAAATGTCTATTTCTTTTCTTCTTAGTTCTGCCACACCTGATCACATTTATCGATCTTTTCTTACAGTGTAACCGACAAAAGTTAAAGAACAGGGTCCTTACTTCTACCATTCTAGCTCTACCTTTACTTAGCATGCCATGTGGATGGAATCTGAGCAGATTTGTTAAGTCCATTAACCAATGTTTGTAAAATCCATCCTTCCCTGGTCCTTTTCAATTATGTAATTCTCTTTTGAATTCCCTGTTCACTTCATTTTCATAAATAATACCTCTTCATGTATTATTATAGAAGTTTTGTCTAACAACAGTGCTTCAAAAATTTGATTGTTGACTGGAACGCCATTACGCTTGGTGCTGGTTACATACCATCAATAATGAAGCAATAATGAATCAATAATGAAGCAAACCTGTCTCTACTATGAAAAGTATAAGAATAAGATGAGAGACAACAGATGGATAGAGACAGATGGGACAAAACCCATACAAGACGACTTATTTTCACTGTTTTATAAGTATGTCCTGACTCTACCATTCTTTTGTGAATGTGTATTTTCATTTGAACTGACTCGTATCTGAGACATAAACATTTTTTTTTAAATTGCATTGGTTTTACATTAAAAAAAACCTACGTAGTTGTTGCTTGTGTTTTTAAATCTACAGGTATGAAGTCTGAAGGACCATAAGAACAACTTTTGCATTAAGAGAACATTGTCATTGTTGGAACTTTTTTGGAGAGGCTGGACAGCAACGGTGTTGGCTGTATTTTACTCATGTGTCTCCAACTAAAGACTTTCTGACCTATATCATTCTATTATAGGGACAGGAATAAGCCGAATTTTGGTCTATAATTGCGCTACTTTGGGATAACTGACATATTTGCAGGGTTACTATCTTTTTAATCTTATTGTATTTCACAGTATTATTTTAGTTGGAGATCCCTTAAACCTTTTTTATCTTTATATTATCTGAATTTGAAAGGATATTACATTTCTTACTTCTAGTTCTGCATATGCTCTCTTGACTTGTACTCTTGGACCCAACATAGTTAGAGGCTGGATATTCCCACTGTGCTTTGAGAACAGATAGTTCTGACAGCTGGTGAATTTTGAATTTGTGCTCCTACTTCTTTAGATCATGCAGCTTAGCCATCAGCAACAGTAATACAGTTCAATAGTTGTACAAGTCAGCCCAATAGCTACTGTTTTAGAGAGGGAGGATAAGCAGATAAGCAACAATGATTCTGGGACTATTCCTGTGGTCGTAAAACTTAGCCATAATGTTTTGCTCAGATCTATGATAGAATTTACAAATGTCATTCTTCTGCATTCTGTACAGACCATACCTCGTAAACTGTCGTTAGGATGGACTGTGTGATCCTCGACATACTTCTACTCAAAGTGAGGAAGGATAAGGAAGTGGTGAGTGTAGCTCTAGGGAAATACAATCTATTTTAAAGCACTAATTATTATAGAAGGCAGCTTAGGTGATAACTTTGGCTCAGTTGGACATCCCTGCATGAATACTCTGTGTGGATGGCTCCTCTCAGGCATAGTATATGTTAGGGAGGGCTGGGAATGGAACAAGTTCAAGTCTAAGTGTAGAACTTGCTAAAAAGTAGGGCTTTTAATTTACAGGAATTTTTAAGTGAATATTAAATTTTGTTTCCTGTCCACATTGAATCAAAAATATTTGCTCTCCCTGTACGTCTAGTGGTAGCTCTTGGATACTGTAGCTGCTTAGGGCAGTTGGTGTTCCTGCCAATTTCCCAAATAATCCCAGCCATTAAACTGATGATACTGTCATTTCCACTGGGCAGTTGCAGAGGACTTGGCTCTTGAGCAGCTGTATGAATCTGATTTGAGTATTTCATAGTTTGTGAGATCCCTGTCCCTGTGGCAGATCTACCAGGAATTAAAATGGTTCCCTGCAAACCCAGCTTTGCAGTCAGCGAAAGCTTGTTAAACCAAGATGTTTGAAATGAGACAGTTGGGCTCAATGAACTATGTGTTTCTGTGTAACTTTATTTTGTCAGGGCTTATTTGAATAGCTGTACACGTAGACAGCTGCCGACAGACAAATACCTTATCAGTGCTCTAAACAGTGTGATTGTTCTAACAGAGAAAAATGGATTGTACTTGATGCGTTTATCAAGTGTTTCAAACTAAACTCTCGACACTACAGAAATGCATCTGACTCTTTCACAAAACTTATGTGCAGTAATTGGAGATATTCATCATCATTCCCCATTTCCTTCCTCATCTCAGTTCTGTTTTGGCCTGTGAAGCTTTTGAGATCAGAGATAAAGATAAACTATAGTGTGGTGTTTTGGATACTGCTAATGAAAAAAAGAATCATACAGAAAACTGGTTTCAATTTCACAAAGCCAGGAACACCTCATTATCATAAGAAACATAAATTTGAGCCTGGGTCTCCTACAACCCAAGCAAGGTTAAACAAGTTCAAACCCAGATTATGGAGCATGTCCATAAGCATTCCTATAAAATTCTATTTTCAGAAAGGTGTTTTAATGATTCAGATTTTCTTCCAATGAGGAATTTAAAAAGATATAAAATAGTTAAAATTACTGGGGCATACAGATGTCCTCTAGTTTGATCTGCTTCATCCACAACCTGTTGGTCTTGTGTCATAATCAGGGAGTAGCAGTATTACGGATATGCCAAAGCCCCCCAAAACCTACTGTATCATCATCTACAAGTGCTTTAATGCCTGGGTCAGAACTGCTGCCTCCTCACCAACACCTGCGGTTTACTAGGTAAGTTGCCGTATACCAGGTCAAGTTATGAACAGAAGATCACTCTGTTGTGGTTTAACCCCAGCCGGCAACTAAACACCGCACAGCCGCTCGCTCACTCTCCCTGCGGTGGAATGGGGGAGTGGATCAGAAGAGTAAAAGTGAGAAAACTCGTGGGTTGAGATAAAAACAGTTTAATAGGGAAAGCAAAAGCCGCACACACAAGCAAAGCAAAAGAAGAAATTAATTCACTACTCCACACTGGCAAGCAGGTGTTTAGCCATCTCCAGGAAAGCAGGGCTCCATCACGCGTAACGGTTATTTGGGAAGACAAACGCCATGACCCTGAGCATCCCCCCTTCCTTCTTCTTCCCCCAGCTTTATATGCTGACCATGACATCATATTGTATGGAATATCAGTTGGGGTCAGCTGACCCAGCTGTGTCCCCTCCCAACTTCTTGTGCACCCCCAGCTGACTCGCTGGTGGGGTGATGTGAGAAGCAGAAGAGGCTTTGACTCTGTGTAAGCACTGCTCAGCAGTAACGAAACATCCCTGTGTTATCAACACTATTTTCAGCACAAATCCAAAACATAACCTCGTACTAGCTACTATGAAGAAAATTAACTCTATCCCAGCCAAAACCAGCACACCTCTCACTAAAACTTGTCACTCACATCATAGTCATCGGGACAGACAGATGAAG
>NW_009233692.1:0-58538 GCF_000690835.1 Fulmarus glacialis | reverse complement strand
TTAGAACAGAATTTTATCAACCAGGGAAAAATTACTGTCTCATCCCTTCAAACCAAACTCTCAGTGACAGTAGGCGTTCCTAAGCTGCAGTCGTGACATCTGTGCCATGAAGTCATCAAACGTGATATGTTACTATAACAGCCTATTGCTTTCTGTTACGAAAACAAGCCAACTTTAATTTATACCATTTGTTTAAAATTAATCTCTTAAAGTCTTAATCCTGTGATATACTTTTGCTTGGAAATGTTCTCACCATTTCTTAGATGTCTCCAGCAAGCTATTGATTTTCTGTTTATTTGCTTTGTTTTGTTTTGTTTTTCCCAGTGAGTTTTCTCAGAGAAACAAAATTTAAGTGATCATATTGTATGTCTATCTACCCTCCCCTTTGCTTGTCTATAATTTTTTAACCTGTCCACCAAGTTCAACGAACTTTGACATAGACACAGTCATTTCAAAGATACTCTGTTCCTAGCCATATTGTGAAAACAGACAGCTAAGTACTTGAGAGAGAACGTACAGCTGTCTGCAATATGACCTCAGCCCTTACTAAACAGTGGGGAATACACATAGAAGAACCGCATTACGAAAACTTCAACCATCATATAAATTTTATGTGGAAGTCCTATCTTCTTAGATAACAATGGAGACAACTCCATAGGAAATAAAAATTTATGATTTTCTCTGTTCATGGAGGTATTGGGTTTTAGTTTTTAAAAAGTTTCTGTCTCTGTTTAAAACACGTTTCAGATGTACATTTATCTTTAGTATTATTTTTTAAAATACCCAACCCTACTTTTCTCTTTTTACATTCTCTCTCTGTTTTCCTTTTCCTCTCCCCAAGAAACTTAGAAATACTCAGTTCATACTTGACACCTGGACATGGAGCTGTATGAGCCAGAATGAAGTTTCCTTTACAGTTTCTGGCTTCTATAGTATCTGGACTCTTACATTCACTTGCCTTTCCTTCATTAGCACTAACGGAGCTGTTTTGGATATTAACTTTACCATCTGATGTCCTGCTTTCTATAAACTACCCTGAATCACCTTTATGAGAGCTGTGCCATGCTGTGAAGTGTTGCAAGCTGGACAGATATTTGCCTTCTAAGTCACAAGCAAAGCTGTCAAGTTAATAGCACGTAATTAATGAACAGGAAATCCTTTTGTCTTATGCTGAGTTCACTTTTTCTAGATCTTCTAGACTAAAAAGTCTTCAGACTTTTTCAAATTCTCATGAATTTTCTATGAATTCATAATGGAGAGCCAGCAAAACTCAGGAAAAAAATGAAAGGAAACAAAGAAAGGTAAGGTCAGGCATCTTGCTCAGTGCAAGTACTAATCTGAAAGCAGATGGAGTACATCTTCATACACAATGTCCTGAGACGTTCTACTCAACAGGCCAGCCCATTTGATGAAGTACATTGCTGTCCTGAATTTTAATATGACAGGTGTATTTTCAAGTCTCTTGTTTGTGCTTCAGTACTTGAGGACTACGGAAAGATGACAGTGGACTCCTTCATCTACCTTTATTTGTTGATCACGTGTAGGAAAAAGCGAACGTACAGAGGTCCTCACCCATACATCTGATCTGTCACTGTGTGCAATTACAACACAAAGCTTAACGTGTGTGAAAGGATTTTACACAAAGTCCAGAATAAGAAAAATGAAATATCCGTAATAAAAATATATTTAGCTTAGCCAAACATCAAAACACCTACAGGGGGGTGGGGTGGGCAGGCTATTTATATGCACCTAAAGTTGGGATCCACAAACCATCACATGGCTTCATCACAGCCAACACACGTCTCTGTCCCTCCTAACCAAACTTGCACAGAAGCAGCTGTTCCCAAACCACCATTGTGACATAATTCAATTCTATTTCTGAAGTCATTACTGTAGGCCCGTTGCTATGACAACATAACACTCTCTGTTGCTAATGCGTATGTCTCAGAAACAATTAGAGAAGTACCACTATCCCAAAATTGACTTTAATTAGATTAGTTCAAAAATTAGTCTCTAATACCATACATCAGGGGGAAGTGTGTGATAAATCTTTTTTTTAATAAATGATTCCAGGCAAAAGTAGTTTGATTCAGCTATATTCCCCTTACTTTTATAGTTGTCGACATTTTAGTTGTACATAAGAAAAAAAGAAGGTGAAATCAACAATTCTATTCCTCCTACTTGGGAATATGAAATAATCACATTTAACCAGGAAGTCTTAAAAGGAAAGCGCATATTTCCTTGTTAAACACCTTGCTTCTCCTGAATGTTTTTAAATGTTCAGATCTAGAGGTTTTTAGATTCTTACTGCAATTTTTTTTTTTTTTTTCTCCTTGTATTACAGTGCTTACTAACATGGGAATTCACTACAGGATGCATCTGATTATACAAACCTGTCCCTCCACAAAAATATGCATAATTTGCCACTAAGATCAGATTTCAAGTCTCATTCCACATGATCTTTATCCCACCTAAATTTTAATTATATGATTTTCAGATTTTTATCTCATCTTTCCTGGTAGTCCTCTATCATAATTTACTGTTTGACAGTGACAATAGAGACAATACAACAAAATACCGTAAAATTGGTGGGACTGATCTCCCTGACTGTCACCCTTCCAGTGGGGTTCTGCCAAGCCAACGGGTCCTTTCCAGTCCTGAACTCCTGTATAATGGCAAAGTTTTTACCTAGCATTGTGTGGAAGCAGAGAAGGTTTGGGATTTTCTGCTTTATATATGCAACCAGACATTACATAACCACCAAATAAAATCTTATTCTTCAAACTGAATTTGTTGTAAGATCAACTCTCCCGAAGCTGCAGGTTCCATGTTACTCCATTACTTTTCTGAACTCCTTATTTGATGTGTGTCACTGTAACAACATGCAGTTGTCATGACACAGAGCAAGAAGTGCAACTGTCTTGAAATAAATTTCTTGTTTATTTAAAAACATGTTCCATGTTAACTTTTTTTTTTCCTTTTTGTGGGTAGAAAAATCCATCATTCAAAAATAATTACCAACAGAGAAGCTCACTGCATTATACCTGAAGTACATTTTAGCAAGTGTAAAAAAAACCCCAACTAACAGCATATGTATATCTTCCTCTCTTTTAATTTTTTACATATAATAACAATGGTAATGGTAATAATAACTATAGCAATTCAATCTACTGTTCATACTGCATCACTTTTCTTTATGTTCTTTCTCAATGCCTGGAAAAGTCACAACTGTTGGATTTGGAACTGTTGAAAAATGATAACATTAAGTACTAATTGCTTCCCTACTCAGTAATTTCTCTAAACTAGGATTAGCTGAAGAAATGAGGTCTTCATGAACAAAATGGGGTAATTCTGAAACAGCCCTCAGCAAAACTGATTCTTGCACATGTGTGACGAAACTATTTCCTCAGCTGAGAGACAGTGGCTCTGAGCTCTGTCTCACCTTGTAGCTGTAATGCCCATCACTCAGGTATAGATTCAGCCTACCTAAGTTCAGTGCCCATAATAAAATAGATATATCCAGGTGTTCTTGACAGAAACATGGATGATCCATTTTTTCAGAATTTTGACATTTTTGAGGACACAGAAGCCTCCAAAATAAGGGCTGGTTCAAAAGCCTGGTGACCCCAGAAATCGATCTGACACTGAGAGAGTAGTTAGCTCTGCTGGATTGTGAAGAATGCTATCAGAGCGGTCCTGGTCCACACCATTCACACGTTTTCTCTTCCCACATGGAGCCAAGGCCTCCTGGGAGCATACCTTAATTTATGATGGTTGCATAGTGAAATGGATATGAGTAGAAGTACCTCACCTGTGACAAAATCCCTTTTCCAACTTGAAGAGAAGAGATCCATCCAATCACTCTGAACTCAGCACTGAAATTAGATTCTTCAGGACAGATCATCTAGTGGGAAATGGCATACAGCCTTTACAGTTTCTCAAAGATATACGTGATTGTGTACATGCAACCTTTGAAGAAAAGTAATTCTTTAGATACAACTGAACACTTTTTCAGTCTCTCTGAAATCTGTAAGTCCCTCAGTTGAGGGCATTAAGGCCATCTGTCAGTGGGTGCCTTCAGAGTCCTGTAAGAACCTGAGCAGATGCAAAATCACTCAGGTGCCACTGAGCTGTTTGACATGGAAATCCCACTTTGACCATCTTCTCTAAAGGCTTTATCTTGCACATGATTTCAGAAGGTATATAGAAGATTAGGACTTGTATACAAGACAACTTGTATACAAGACAACTTGTTCTAGGGCTGGATAGATGGCATGTGCTCTTCATAGGTTTTACAAACACTGTTAATTAAGGGATTCACCTGAGTAAAAGAGACGTCTTGTTAAGTTCCTGCTGTGCCTGGTTTGGAATTATTTTTGAGACATGGGCATTAGGATTCCTCCTCTCTCTCTCTTTGTGGTTCCCTCTTACCTAATTCAGACACCTAACCGCTCAACTTGATAGTTTCCTTGTATTTTACTATTAGCTGTCCTGCTCTGCTCATGCACTGTATTGGGAGGCTGGGCAGATGTTTTGGGATTGTGTGCACCCCTTACTCTCAGAGGAACTAAAATTGAGTGTTGAACATCCAGAGAAGTAAATTTACAGGTTTTTTTCTCCTGTTTTTGTGATAGGTAACAGAAAATATCTGGAATACAACTACAACAAAACTATTACCAAGGCTGTTTCAGGCAGTCTCTTGATGATATATGAGTAGACCACTACGTTGCAACTTGTAGAGTTGTAATATAGTGCAATAGAAGGTCACTAGATGAAAGCAACTAAGGCTACAAACCTTACATATGCATCACATGTGATTCCACCATATATAAGCATTGGACTAGATTTAGTTTGAGCCCTTGGACAAAATGTCCACAAACTTTGGTTCAAATCTGTCTGAAGGACAATGATTGGTTTTGGCCTTTATGTTCCCATTAGGGGTAGAAATACATTCGTCATGCACCTCAAACAGATTTTCCATTTCTGTTTCCTTGGAAAGGAGGTTTGTTCATGTACGCGAAGTCCTCTCTGGAAAGGAAACATTATGCAATAAATGTGGTCACTGGAGATTTGTTTCAAAACTATATTATTGCTCCTTCCCAAAAGCGAATATAGATGCAGCTTTTGATGAATAGACTTTATTTACTGATCTAGAAAGAGCTGCAGCTGAATAAGCTGGGATTCTCTCAGGACCGCCACAAAAATATTGCTCCTTTTGACAACTTTTCCAGCACAGGTAGTCTTGGTCAGAGCACAGTTGCCTCTGGCACTTTGCAAATGATACCTGGAGATGAGAATGGTAAGATGACAGAGATGTGCCTAGGGTAAATGAGTATTTTCAGTGCCCATTTCTTTCGAGCTGAACAAGCTTGGAAGAATTCAACACTTGTTAGTAGCTTATGCCATAATGGATTTTATTTCGTAATTATTCTGATCATTCTTCTGTCTCTTGGTAGGTCTGTTGTAGTTCCTAGAGCAGTCAAGCTGGATAGTGCTCTTTTTGTCAGAAGAGTTTTACACGAACTTTTACTAAGGGCAATCTACATGGATAAAATATAAACCTTGGTTAACTTTCTCCATCAAAGTAAACCAAGAAGCATTTTCTTAAAGGACTAAGCATGTTTGAAAAAATTATTTTCTATGCTGTACATAATGACTCATTGCATATCTACAAAAACATTCAACTGAAATATTTTAAAACAGCTAGCTTTTACAGAAAAAAAGTGTAGTAGCTAAGTGTACTAAACACTAAAAGGCTTTTTACCACTTGAACTTGAATCCAAAGTTTGAAGGTAACAAAGAAAGATAAGGAAACAGGGTTTCTGGGTCAGTCTGATGTGGTGGTAAACCAACAGCATTCAGGGATAATTTAGAGTAAATGGTTTTTATATGCTGTAATGAGGTGGAATGCATAATTGCTATAGCTAAAGTTTTGAGACCACTCACTGATGTAAAGTGAAGTAAAAGAAGAAACAACTCCCATTGTTGAAAGGCCAAGAAGGTTATTCACAAAAAGGCAGCAACTTAACCCACACTGGAATATTTCTTTGCTCTCATTGATGAGCTTTATAACATAACTAGACCTCTTCTACCTATATTATGAACAGTCTTCACACATCGAATAACAAAACTCTCTTTTCTTTTCATGATTGTCTACAGTTTGATCATTTTATCTAAATGTCCACTTTATTGTTAGAAACAAATCTTTGGCTTTGGTCTTCCACAAGTCATTTGCATTGAATGGTGCGGTACAGGGGGAACAAAACTGCCAGGACTTTTAGAGAAAAAGTAAAAAGAGGATTTCACTGTTATCCTGGGTATACAGTTACTCATGTTGTTCTTGTATAGAACAGATAACTTTCTGAAAACAAGGAATATTTTGCACTTGAAAAGAAAAGTGAAGTCAGCGTGGGTCACTAAGCAGCCACCTTAACTTGTGACAGGATTTATTCAAAGCTTGTAGGAGGTAGTGGATATCTCTTGGTGACCTGGAGCTTTGAATCCAACTGATGCAGAAAGAATTATGGGTGCTAAGTGAGATTTGCTCTCACAGTTTGAGCTTTGACTTTGAATCCATCCTCTTTAATTGCAAGTAATTTATTTGACAATTTAAAAGATGCTGCAATTGTGAAAAATAATAATAATAATTTAAAAAATCAGCACTTTGATGAAAGAAAATTTGTTTGCTTTCAATAAATACAAACTGTTGGAGTTATTTCCCTTATTTCTGGGATTAATTATCCTCAATATCCTACTCCAGCTTCACACTAGTATGGGAACCACAACTGAAATCCACAGTGGCAGAATGATACAAAACTTAAATATGCTGTGGGGACTCCAACCTGCGTCCCTATGGCTGATATTCCTTTTCTCAATAACTCTAACATTAAACCTTGATCTGTTTATTATTCCCCTTTAGATCACCGAAACAAAGCTATTTAATTTCCTTATCAGAAATATTTAGCTCAATACATTAAAAAAAAGATGTTTGTCCTCTTGCTCAAACACCTATTACATAATATAGAAACAAAACGAACTTTTTTAAAAATCAGTTTGACCATGAATCTCTTGGAGGTGTTTTATACTTTTCTGCATTAGTTATTTCTTTGTTGTAAATATTCTGTTTTGTGAGATATAAAGCTGCTGGATATACGCACTGAAGGCATTTGAGGTTGTCAAATAGAGCAATATCTGATATGTGGAAAATAACCTTTTAAGGTTCATATATTGCCATTTCTAACTTAGTAAGCATGATTGTATGTGCCACTTGGCTCATTAGTACAAAAGTCAGAGTCCAGCCTTGAAGACTTATTTGAGGCAAAGTTGAAAGTACCACTTAAGACAGACAAGTCCAAAAACAATAACCAAGAAAGACGTCGTTCCAAAAGGCACCTAAAAATCACCAGTTAGTTTCAAGTTTGGCAGGAAATGTTTGTAAATACATATTTCATTCACATTATCAAAACAGTCTTTTGGTCGGAGCACTTTCCTTACAGGTTGGCAATCTGATTTCCATTTCCATCTTCTGAGGATGGTAAATTAACTATAGAATAGTGATATTAGAGCACTTGGTTGGAGAAGTCACATGTAGTTTCTGCTCAAAGAATAGTAAAGGTTTCTGAGAGCAGAAAACCTCCTTGCCAAACACTGGTACCAATAAACCCTGGAGTAAAGTGCCTCTTGCATTTACTATATGGCTAATAAATGGTTATATGAAAGTTGGTGGCTTCACCACTCCCTTCCCCACTTCTGATGATGCTTTTAAAAGGTTAAGACCTACCCAGCTGGCTGTATTTTTTAGGAAAATATGAACATTACAGATGCAGCCTCCAGTCAGCCCTACCCCATAGAAAAGTAGAGTTCAGATGCATGGTTATCTATACGTGATTTCTGTTCAGATGTCTTCAGAAACATTAAATTCCCTATTAGCTTACAGGGAGCCTAGATAACTAACCAGGAGCTCCAGCTGGGGCCAAGTATTCAATTTTCGAGAGTTCTGATGTGTAATTCAGAGATACATCAGCAGATGCTCTGAATCTTGCCTTAAATATCTATTCTATATTTGAAATACATCTTCCAGCTGTTTATATATGGCATGATGGCTATATTGAAAAACAGCTAATGTCATCCACAGACAGACTCAAGTGCAAGGCTTAGGCATGAATTTAGAATCTGTAATTCTTCACAAACTTTTTGAGAACAAATTTTGTAAAAGGAGGAGCCATTAGCTTAGATTTTAGTAATGCTGTCATTTTGCGTGGTGTTTGTACAGGTTACTGCATTGTTTTGTTGTGAATTTTGCAATGAGTAATAGCAACAACAATAATATATCCCTGGCCATTATTTTGCCCTTGTGCTTTGAATCATTACTTTTTACCACGTCCATCAGACATAGTGGGTCACAAAACTCTCGGAATCAATAATATGGCACCACAAACCCCACAATGACTATGTGATGGGCAGTCCCCAAAAGATATAAGTTATATCAGACTGCTCTTCAAAAGTGGTTGAGAGATGATTTGCTTACTGAAGAATCTAATTTTTTTTTTAACTTCCTTTGAAGTATTTATAGAATTTTAACAGATGAAACATTCAGAAAAGAGGTTTGAAAGGTTTTTAAAATATTTCAAAAATTCATCATGGCACAATTGTTGATGTCAGTGCAACCAGCAAAAATTTACACTGGATAAAGATTTGTTCCTGTGTCTCCCCACGTGATATTGCTGCTGGTCACTAAGAAGATCTCAAAAGCAGAGTGAGAATAGTGCCACAGAGATTGTAATTCTCCTCCTCTTGGGGCAAATTGATGGTGACAAGAGCAGAAAATTGCATCAAGGGTTTTTTTTGTGGTTTTTCTTTGTTTTTTCCTTCCCCTTTTCAGCTTTCTTCAGAGCTTAAGCTTGGAAAGTTCAGGAAATCTACCAGGTGAATAAAAGAAGAGCTAGAGTCCCAGAGGAAGTGTTGCTGAGATGTGAGAACTAAAACGTTAAGTGACTTAGAACAGCAAACTTCCAAGTACCTATGCTGCATCTATAGGGGCGGTGAGCACAGAAAAGCAATCTCCTTTTATGCTGGAGGTAAAATATGTTCAGATGATGATAATGATGATGAGAAGGAGCATAGGATTTGTCATAGTGGATCAGACAAATCTTATGTTTCTTCTCATTTATTGAGTCTTGCATTTTTGCTGCCTTCAGAAGTGACCAATGTCTGATGCTTGAGGGGAAGTTGAAGAAAAGCCCTTAATGCACTTAGCCAGTTGTGTGGAAAGGAAGGTAGAGAAGGGAATATCTTCTTGACCCCTGCAGCTATCAATTTACCCTCTGAAGCATAGTAATAGATTACTTTAACATTCATATTTTTGTTGTTACTCATAAAATTATTCAGCCCTTTAAAAATCTTTCAACGATATTTGACTTAATAATCTCCTGCTGGAATTAATTCCAAGGGATGACGGCATGCTGTGAAAAGTATTCACTTTCACAATTTTTGCTGTACTTTTGCCATCCATTTATTTCACTGCACATCCCTTATTGATTCATTATGGCATAGGGTTAAAAGTAGGGTCTTATCATTCTGCACTTCATAAAAATAAATAGAAAGAACAGACCATTCCATTTGCCTACGTGAAATAAAATTCAAGGTGTTTTCTTTTTGTATGTATAGTGAAGAGTTCAGTGTCTCTATTTTTCTGCACCTGCAAACAGAAAAGATAATGATGGCAAAATGTTCCACAATAAAAGATAAAATAATTCTGTGTTTCCTCTAGATGCATTTTGGATTTATGTGGTATATTCTCCATATACTGTTTCCCTGTGTATACTTTTATTATCAATAAGTTGATTGATTCCTGAAGAAATTTCAGTAACACCTGAAATGTTAACATGGAAAATAATCTCCACCTATCAATTAATTTTTCACTGAGACTGATCATCCCCAAATTTAAGTTTTGCTCCAGAGTTTCACATGGAAATAAGAATGGGAAATATTACATTTTTAGAGGCAGAGGGGAACATTCTGTTTATCCTGCCATACGTACAACTTCATCAAGAGATTCCTATTTTTATATCAAGCTATACATTTTGAAGGATCTGGAATCCTGCTCAACCTGTTTCATAGAATTAATTAGAGACAACTGCATTTATTTCCATGAATGCTGGACTGAGATTCTTTTCGCATATTTTCTGATTACATATGAGACTGTCTTGATTCATAGTTGGGATCACACTGTCTAATATAATGTGGCAATAAAAACTAAGAAATGTGTACTCAAACATACCAAAGCATTATTTCAGGAACACTTAATAGCATATGTAATCTTTCAGTCGGTGAAAATTCCCAGAAATGTACATACCCGTATTTGTGTATTGACAAATACAATCTTAATTAACCTTTAGCACAAGTAGCTGAGGAAGCTACTTTGCTGTGAAATCAAATCCTGAGTATCTATATTGATTCAGTTAAGCACAGATTTTTTTTTTTTTTTTTCCTTCTTCCATTTAAAAATCAAAACTAAATTGTATTTACCCACTATCTTTGTTCCTTTCGGCAACTCTCTGTAAGAATGGGAACTGTGCTGTAGGTTTTAGCCTGTAGATCAGTGTGGTCAGTCAAACAGACCACCTCCAGACGAGCTCCAGCCTCAAGGATCCTTCTATCTGTCCTGCTAGCTTTTCCCCAGGGCATGACAATTTGAGCAACAAATGCAGCCTAAGCAACTTTCTGTTTCTCCTTCAACACTGAAGCCTGTCTGTTGCTGCAGCAGGACGATGAGAAAGGGAAGACTGGAAGGAGATGGAAAGGGCTTTAACTGAAGCTTCCTGTTGCTTCTCATCTTCTCACCTCTTCTCTGCATTTGAGAGGCACAGCAGTGTGCCAAATGGGGCAGGAGGAAAGAGGCTACTGAGCACCCCTGCTCCTCTCTCTTGGCTGCTACCTCTCTGTATAGGTTCCTAAGCCCCAGACACTTCAGTTCATGTCCTTCATATTCCTATCATGCTTAAGGTCTGCGAATCTGCAGAAGTACTTGCGCATCTAAGCAACCTAGTGTATACCAGAAACTGAATTTTTCTCTGCTTATCTCTTCTGAACATGTTTATTCATCAGCCATTTGCAGAACACCTCCAAACACCTTCTGAAAGGATTGGGGTCTGCACAAAATGGAATTGCAAGTGTTAACCTTTTTTTTGGAAATAGTACAGAAAAAGTTGATGCACGTTTTCAGAGATCTGGGTTTCCTTCAACAAGGTGTCTTTGAATAAGGTGGTTTGGTACATTTCCTCAGTATTTTCAGATGTTCATCCAGGTGTGCATGTTTCTGTTTAAGCAATAGAAGCGTCCCCACTGCTGGCCAGCCCCTGTAATCAGATCAGTGCTCCATCTGCTGCTACATAGTAGCCTAGTATTTTTAAAGCATTTAGTGATTAAATGGGTTACCCACATTCAATTCCTTTTTCTGCCTGAAGAAGGGTATTACCCGTATCCCACTGAAATGTGTTATGTTCATAAAAAAGTGAAGGAGTTCTTGCTCTATTTTCCTTTTTGAAGTTGTGTCAGTGTGTATAAAAGATTTCAAGTTTCCCTGGCCTGAAAAGAGAAAGAGAATAGTGGTGTAACTCTGCACCTCAGCGCTGAGTACTGTTGCCTCAGAGAAAGGGGACTGACTGCAAGGAATTGTTTTATATCTAATCATTGCTTAATTTGACCACAGGAATGGCCCTGGGAGCAGAAACTGTTATTTTCCAATTGACTAGTGATGAGTATCTTTGTGTTGCCTCTGTACAGAGCGTACTGGACATTAGTTTGAGGTTGTTGAAGGCCCCTGTTCACTGCAGTGGGTACCTACATGCGCACCTGAAGTGCTGGATGTCACAGAGCCATGTCATTAACACTGGATGTTGCAATACTAAAGCTTTTCGGCATTTAAGTATTAGATTGGATCCAGTCTGTGATGTCTTTCAATATCTGACCTTTTTATTTCTTGCTGCTTCAGTCTCTGCTGAAGATGATCTAATTTGTGACAACGTTATGCTTTGTTTGCTTTCTCCATCTTACAGAAAATTGTTATTTTCAAGTCCTTTTTTTAAAATCAGTAGTTTTCCAGCAATAATTATGGCTCCTACTTGATCAAGAGGTTCAGAAGTTGGTAGCATGAGCCACTTTTCCTATTCAGCTTCCACAATGTCATGATAATGACACTTTCTTAATCTAAACATCTGCCTGTCCTCTGTGGAACCAAAAGCACCTCTGTTCTCCATTCCTATAATTTCATTTTGTTTGAGTCTTTTCTTCTTTTCTGTTAAACCACAATCATAACATCTGCATTTTCTTCACACAATCTTTTTATTTCACATCAATGCACATCCAACAGGTTACCTCCTTCTGTGTAAATAGTTCCTCTAATTGATAGTGAGAATCCACCCTCTAGTTGCTTTTGTCTGTCTTCAATGTAAATCTCATACATACAAATATACATGTTTTGTTTGCTGCATTACAGATGTGCTAAAAAACAAATCAATCGGTTTCATCTCTGAAGCTACCAAATCATGTGTTCTCAGCACTCGGAGAATTGTAACAGCTGGAGATGGAAGGGAAGCTGATAGGTCAGGCTATTCACTCCTTTCCCATTGCCAGATTGTTCTCAACAATATATTTTTAACATTGTCCAGCCCATTTTTAAATGTAGCTTCTTTTCATTCTGCTTAAGTCCAAAAGAGTGAGAGACAGATTACTGCTTTATAGCAGAATAATTCTTTTTGACTCTAAGACAGTTCTGGCTTTTAGATTTATTTTATTGAGTGTACAGACTGAGATGAAGTGCATTTCATTTTTATAAAGAACTAAAATATGGGTAACATGAAATCTGAGCTGAAGCAGGAATTGGTCAAAAAATACTAACAAATCTGTGAATTTTCAGGTTCTGAAAAATGCATGATGACTTTCTGAAAGACTATTACTTGGGACCTTTGGTTATAACTTCCATACTCTCAGCCAGATAACTACAAATAGGCTGAATACTCAGCTGCTATAAACCCAGTATCCCTGCTGACAGTGCTGCTTGGCCAATTTGCACCAGCTTAGGATCTGTCCTTTTGATCTGGCCATATGTGTTTTGGTGATAAGCATCACAAATTAGGACTGCATTTTCAGAAAACCTCTTTTTCTCTTTTACGTCCCTAAGTATGGATAGGTAAGCAAAAGTTTTCAGACATTAGCAGCTCTGACTTTGGCATTAATGACTAGTGTTTCAAAATACACAGGACTCTGTTGTAAACTTTCCAGTTTCCTGACTACAAGAAATTATACTGCAAGTGACTCTTAATCAGCTATTGCATTGAGAAATTATAAAATCAAAACTAACCAGAAAATGTTGTGGGAGCTAGAGTATCAAAATAGGTACTGAACATGTACCCTGTCTTCTTAAGTTTAGCCTATAAAATATTATATACTAGGGTTTTTTAGTTTTGATTTTATTGGATTCAAACCAGAATAAGGCATAACTAGAAATGGGGGAACAAATAGAAAAGATGTCAGAGGAGCAACAAAACTGATCAAATGACAAAATGGGAAAATCAACACCAAAGGTAAAGATCCAGGTCCCCCTGCTGTTGTATGGTATGACAGGAGTGGCCTTGAAAGAATGAGGTATGAACACAATGAGGTATCCTTAAAAAATTTTGGTTTTGTCATTATTAATCAAGCTTTACATGAAGAAAAGAAAGAAAAAACTGTCTCAGCAAAAACCAGGCAGCCACATGAAGGTGTACTAGCAGTCTCCAAAATTTTACACCAAGAAAACAAGCAAAAAATTAAGAACAGAACAAAAGGAAATACTCAGGATAAAAGGGAAATAAAAAGAAGAGTGCTACTGTGAATTAATTGAGTTTAATTTTTTTGGTGATTAACTTAGCATATATACCTCAGCTTTATGAAACCAAATTAATTTAACATGTTCTCCAGTAAGCCACCATTAAGGAGGAAATATCAGAAAACAGAATGCCTCAAATAATTTCTTAACTGAGCGGCAGACTTCTGAGCAGCAACCTCATATGGACTTACCAATGAGACTGATTAAGATGTGTCTGGTACAGGGGGAACTGCAGGATCGCTATGCAGACCTGCTTCTGTCTCTTCATGATAGGATGCATGATATTTTGCAGATGGTGCCTCACATCAGCACTCTGAGGTCTTGCATGCTGAGCTGCAAGACCTAGTTAGATAGTGTTGTTATTATGACAAGCTTGCTTGTATTAGAGAAACACACAGTTGGCTAAAGTGTATTATAATTTTATTCTACAGGGCAGATTTTGGGATGGAATAATTATATCAGTGTAAGGTTAAAAAACAACCCAGTGAGCCAAGTGCACAAGAAGCTGGACATGTGTCCTGGTTTTGGCTGGGATAGAGTTAATTTTCTTCATAGTAGCTGGAATAGTGCTGTGTTTTGGTGTTAGGATGAGAATTATGTTGAGAACGCACTGATGTTTTAGTTGTTGCTGAGGAGTGCTTACACTAAGTCAAGGACTTTCCAGATTCTCATCCTGCCCTGCCAGCGAGTAGGCTGGAGGTGCACAAGAAGCTGGGAGGGGACACAACCAGGACAGCTGACCCAAACTGGCCAAAGGGATATTCCATACCATATGACATCATGTTGAACAAAAAAACTGGGGGGAGTTGGCCCAGGAGGGCACAGCCACTGCTCAGGAACTGGCTGGGCATCGGTCAGCGGATGGTGAGTAATTGCATTGCACATCACTTGTTTTGTATACTCTTTTATCGTTATTATTATTTTCCCTTCCTTTTCTGTCCTATTAAATTGTCTTTATCTCAACCCATGAGTTTTACCTTTTTTCTGATTTTCTCCCCCATCCCACTGGGGGGGGGAGTGAGCGAACGGCTGTCTGGTGTTTAGCTGCCTGCTGGTTTAAACCACGACAACACAACATTCATTCATTTGCTAAGAACTGCTGTAAAGATGGGTGGTGAGAGAGTTCCTCAAAAGAGAAGACCACAAGATTCCTTCATAATGGAAATTGCTAGGAAACCTAAATAGATGAACGGGTCCTAATTCCCCATCACATTCTCAGGGCAAAGTTGTATAATATGCATCAGGTAACAGCACATTGTAGGAAGGTAGTTTGGTTTTAAAGTAAATGTCAAGACCCTCTGTATTAAAAAAAAATCTGTTCTTTTATAGCAACATGGGCAAACATGAGATGAGGGATGAGTGGAGAGGGAGGAGTGAATACTGCACAATGATGGCAGTGTTCACCCTTTACTGATTCAACCTGTACCACTTGCATTTCCCTAACAATCATTTAACATGCAACAGTGACTATATTAAGTATTTTTACTATTCCCTACAAAGTCACCCTGGAGGAATGGCTAAGACCTGCTAAGGTTCTCAGCTTCCATGCTTTAAGCTCCATCTTAATTAGCTGGTGGAATGAATGAAATTATTTTGCCATTCCCATGTCCCAACTTGACAAACTGGGACTTGGCACTAGCTCAGTATAAGACACTCCAAGTAGCTATATATGATATGTGTTAATGATGCTATTAGTAACACATTGCTGAATGTTAACATGTTAGAGCTTGTAGTTTCATCTCTCTATGGAAGTGACTTGATTAATGTTAGAGGGAACTTTTTAACAAAGGTGTAATTTCTGTGACACTATTTTATGTTGTCAAAGAAAGAGGGATAATCTTTACATTGAATATTATTATGTTTAATTAAACAGGCTGTGCCAAGCTTCCTCCTCCCCTATTCACTCACACACATGTAATATTTTTCCTTTTTTTAAAAAAGGGTACTAAGATTTGAGGGGTCATCGGTCATCATAGTGAGTCCCCTGATGCCTGGTCTACTGAAGGTTGATGGGTACCTAACAGTATAGTAGCTGCAGGGTGCCCAGTGTGAGATGTCACTTCAAGACACTGTTTCTGTAGATCTAGTATTTTTATATGAAAGCTTGTCATTGGAATAACTAAGACAGATCTTCTAACAGGAATAGTGACACAATGGGGGAACAATCATCAAAGAAGTAGCAGGTAGGGTGTTTTCTGGAAGGGGAGATTGTTAATGATTAAATGGTAATCCTACTAATTAAAAGGCAAAAATAGATAAATAAGGGGTAACTCCCATAATAATTGCCAAATTTATAGATTTAGAGAAACCTAGCACATCACAAATGTTAAACTGGGCTATTATCTGAAGTGTATCTGTGCCAGGGATCCATAAATAAAGACCTTACAGACTAATCACTAGATATTTTCATTATTTATCTCCTTCCACATTTTAACAAGCAAAAAAGCTATGTCTTCTTTTCAGTGTAAACCACAAAGGAAACATGTTCATTTTTTTGATGAATCTTTTGGGGAGGAGAAAAGAAAGAATAATGAAGTGGGAAAGTACAAACAAGACAAGATCTCAACCATGAGAAAATCTTTCAAGAAAAAGCTTGGCTTCTCTTTTCTTCTGAGCATTAACCTCCTATTAAGTACACTTAGTTTTATGTCAATGTGTAGCTTCATTGACTTCAATTAAGCTCTCTCAGATACCCACCCTGCTGAGAGAGCAACCACAGAGTTTTAAAAAGTCATCCAACACAGAAATGCGCCAAGAGTGGTGAATCAGGTCATTTTGTAATTTTAGTCATTAGTCCTGCCTTGCACCTTATGTAATAATTTATGCAAAGAAGGTACCTAAAGGCCTTTTTAGGGCCTCTGGTATTGCTCCTGCTATTAATGGGACTGTTTTATGCCCATTTTTACAAGATTAAATGTGTATTATGTGCACAATTTTATGCACAGTTGGCTTCACTGAACCCAGATGCTGAGGCATTGGGACAGATCTTGCACTGCATAGACCCTGGGAGTGTTGTCTTCTTGGCTCACTCAATGTAGCCAAAAACCCCACTGACTGAACAGGTTGAGAAAGTGGGTCCTGACTACATGGGGTTGACTCTCCAGTCTTCTGGGAAATTAGAAGAGAGGATGGTGTGAGTAATGCATCAGTACCGAATGTGTAAAGAAGTTTCATTTATTGGAAGCTGCAAGCTCATTTGGAAATCTCTGTGGTGAATTGTGCCGCAGAGAAGTCAGATCATTGCATCTGGATTATTCTCGAAATTGCTTTGGTTTGGCCAGAGATTATTCTTGATCCACCAGATGCTTGAGCTCCCATAACAAGGACAAAGTGTGGGAGAGATTCAGCAGCTTGACACTGGGGTATTGACAAAGAAGTAGAGCTACTGACAGTTGGCAGTGCTTCCCTTCATATCCCTGCTGTCAGTCCTACGGTAATCCACTTTGGCCTTTTGACTACTGAGAAAGGATAATAATTTCCCTTATATTGGATATTACATGAAAGCTGGTAGTTCTAAACAGTTAAAATCCAGCTAAGAAGTACCAAGAATTACTTGAGGGGACTACTAGCCAGCTATTGCTGGTACGCTAAGCCATCAGATCTTTTTGAAGCATGCCAAGTAAACATGCTGCAAAATCATTCACACAGTTGCACAGAGTTTTTAGGAGAAATGATATTCTGCAAGCTGAGATTCTGACTCCTTTCTGAATTCCAGTAGTTTGAAAGGATAAAAGCCATGCCAAGTTTGTGAAGTCACCCATCCAATATGTGAGGCCAAGAGTAAAAATAGGACCCCTGACGTCTCCCTTTTTCCTCATTTAGATACTTTTCTTTGTAACAGTGGGTAAAACGCAGTAGAGGAATACTGTTGCTATTAAGTGAAAAATGAGCTTTTAGAGGAAGCCATGAAAATGAAAGTAATAATTAAATCTTCATATAACTTTAGGTTGTATTGTAAGTGCTTAGCTGAAAAATTCGTCTTTAACTCATGGCCCGCAGCAATCACATCTGTTATATTTTAGGAACAGAAAGCTAGTGAGGTGGAATCTGGAGTACTGAGCTTAATTGGGCTTGTTTTGATTAAGTGTATGTGCTGGGAATATTTTACACACTAGTATAAATTGTAAAACAGTCAATATAAGCCACAAAATTCACAAAATCCATTGTGGTAGTGTTAGAGAAAGGACTGTTTCCAATAAAAAATAAATGGCAAAAGAAAATAACTGAAATTTTGATGAAAAACAAAAAAAGTGTGTACTTTAATTTGCCTAATTAGTGGCTTTCTATGGTTGTAAATGTATTTCTCTCTCTTGTTCACATACACAAATACACATAGAGACACCATAAATGTACTGCTGTACAGTACACAATTGTAACAGCTTGTCTTTGGGCTGGGTAGATTAAGTCTGACTGGCAAAGGCATTTAAAAGTGCATAATCTTTATACAATCATGAAAATTTGACATATCCTTTATATATTACATATTTAGCAGAAAGAATAATATTTTACAGCAGTTTTAAAAATATGTGTTTCAAGGCGGGGGGTTGCAGTTTTTCTCCTGCCAATCCTTATCACTTCGGGCCATACTCTTAGATAATGTAAACCTGCATAACTTCATTGACTCTAATACACTTTGATGATCCACTCAATTTAGATCTGATCTCTCAAGTTCCCATGTGTATTCAAAACTTAGGAAGTGGAAAAAAAAATATGAGTGGTATACTTTAGCAACATTAAAAATGGTTTTAAATGGATTTTCTCTACATTAAAAAATGCTACAAGCTGGATGCTCGATATTTTGGTATCATCCATAACTAGAAACAGATACTGACTCTTCAAAGTAAATTGCACATGAATGAAAAGTGGTTCTGTTTAGATAGTAGTAAAAACACATGAACAAAAAAAAAATTTGCCCGGTGTTTTCATTAGTAGCTCTGAAAATAACTTTCAAGTAAAAATACCTCCATTTTTGCACATAAGGAAAGTGAGGCACCAAGAATTGGCTTGCAGAAAGTCAGTGACTGAGTTCCTTGAGTGGTGATGGTCTGTCCAGTGGCCACCTGATCTGTCATAGTCTATGGAGACTGACATAAGCCACATGATAGAGTCATTTGGCTTTTGAATCCTTCTCTGGATATGTGGGTTGTAGACTACAGTGCTGACATCTTTACAGCACTCGTGTATGTCAAGATACTTTGTACAACTCAGACATGGCTGTCTCATGTTGAGCCTTTTCTGCTGGTAGATATTTTCCCCCTGACCCAAATCCAAATTAAAAATTTAGGCTGAGATTTTCAAAATTTTTTTTTTTTAATTTTAGTGGGATTTGGTTATCAGGTTCTCCAAACCTTTTAAGATCCAAGCTTTGATCAATGAAAGTTTCACTGTAATCGACTGATACCTAATAATCCCTTGAGAGCTAGTAACTTCATTTTAGCTGCTTACTGGTTTTATACTTTTCAAAGCCTTTAGCCTGGGATACCATTATTGCTAGGTAAAGGAGACATTCCTTCAGATAAACAATTCCTGATCTTCCCAGTATTCATGCTGGCTCTTCTGTTCCACAATTCATTAGGAGGTAATAGGCATAAACACTGAACATGGGCAGCACACTGAATTTAAGGACATATACTCTGCAGCCCTCCAGGAAAATGATGACCATAATGTTTTAACAGATTGGATTAAATTCTTCCATCAAACTGAAAATCCCACTGGTGAATTGCAGCTCCTTCCACTGGAGAAGGAGAATGGTATTTAAAGACACAAAGACCTCCCATATACTACTAATACAGGCTAAGGGACTGACTGAACTAATAGGAAGGCAAAGTACAATACCTCAGGTTAGGTCTTGCTGGAGCAAGCTCCTTCACTCTTGAAAAAAAATTCTGTCTGATGGCCACAGTTATTCAGGGTTTTGGCTTTACATTTCATTCAGAACAGTGTACTGCTAGTTGCGTTGTGACCCCTAACACTATATTGTCTGATTGGTTCAATAATGACTCTGAAGTATGAAAGCTACCTACCATATTATCAACTCCACCTCCCGGGGTTTCCCTTAAAGGGACTTCCATTCAAGTCTGGTCTAGAGTAACATATGCAATTACACTAGGAAGAATGAAAATGTGAAGGGGGCAGCCACTGCAGCTTCAGGTCATGAGATGATTGCTGGCTGTGATTGGGAAGAAATCCCCCCCTCTTAAATGAAGTATAATAGCGTTCATATCTAAGGATTCAGGACTGGCCATTGTTAAAGATAGGATACTCCCTGTGACAGTTCATACAGTCTCTGATTTCCCTCCTCTTCCCCTTTCAAAATGCAGCAAAGGAAAAGAAAACTTTCAGAAACTTTCTACCTTCTCAGTGAAAAAAAATAAAGGGGTAAAGGAGAAATAAATTTTACTACTCTGCTGCTCTGCTGCCCAAACTTCTGCTACAGCTTTTTCCTTTAAAAGCCATTTTGAATGTTCTTTTTTTTTTTTTTTGCATAGACAGTGTTTAATGTTTCTAATATTTGATGTAAAAATTCTGAATTAATTTCACTCTATTAAGCCTACTAAATATGATTTCTTTTTTAAGCATGTTGCTCTTGTGAAAGACCGTGGTCTCTAAGGATTGTCTGTCAGTCACCTCATAAAATAAAGGTTATTATTATTATCAGTGGTGAACAATAGCTGATGGCTTCAAGTGGAAGAAAGGTCAAGAGACTAATCACTGATATGCTTTCAGCAGCTATCTTTTCTAGTCAGGACTTAAGCAATTGTTAAAGGCATATTTTTTCAGCTTGAAAATTTATCCTGTTTTTCCTCATTGCCTGTATGCGTGCGTGCATGTGCACACAAATCCACCTAAAGTTAGGTCTTTTTTTATCTGCCAAGTTTCACTTGAGCAAATGAACACAAAACCATAACCATTTCAGAATCTGGAATATGAATAATTGTGACATTCATGCATTGTGTATCAGAGGGGAGTAAGTGGATGGGGGCTCCCTTTTTCTGTTAGTAGCTACCACGCCTACTCAGTGGCACCCCTGAGCAAATTTCACTTCTCTAGCACGGTTCTTAAACCAAGACTCCATTACTCTGCCTCTGCTGGAATGCTTCTTCCATCCACCCCACTTAAGATCATGGGATGGATGCACTGTGGTTTCTTGAGACCTTTGTTTTAGAATTCATGAACTATAAAACTAGACCAAGTTTTCTGGAGATACATCCTTTTTCTTTTGATCTTGCAAACTATGGAGTATCAGTAATGTATGAGGCTGTTCAGATCTGGGAGAATGAACAGAGCTGGTGGGACGTGCTGTCTCTGCTCAAACTTCAGTTGAAGCATGAGAAGTTTATATAGGTCAACAGTGTCTTCCTTCAAACTGAAGAAGATGGCCATGCTTGGAATATGTAATGTAGGTGGAGACACAGCCTAGCAGATGCAGAGAGCTATTCAAGCAAAGGCTGGCATCAGCTGAATCCCTTCATTGTTTCTGAACACATTGTTGAAACTACTGAACAAGTCATTGTTGGTAAATGACTGTCTGAAATAGTCTATTTCTTCACTATAGATTTAAAAGAAAATATTAGAGGAAGAGAAAAAGTAGGTGAAATTGATTTCATTTAACAATAACCTTCCAGCCTTGCCTCACGTCTCACCCAAATAACCTTTGTAACTAATTATAGTGGAGCCTGAAAATAAAGCACTTCTAGGCTGAAGGGTTTTAGAAGTCATCAAAATTATCCAGTGCTCAATATAGCCAAAATCCTATATGCTATTATGTTCTTATGCCAGCAAAGCTGCCTGCAAGTTAACATCTATAGAGCTATGAGAGGAACAAGAGGCAAACATCGGTATCATCAAATGTTATATTGATATCCAAAGACATTATAGCAGGCTGGGAAATCAATCATTTCTAAGCGCTTTCTTCTTTTGACTTTGTATTAAATTCTGAGTGATTGTAATAATTGGTGGGTTTCCTCCTTTTTCAGGTCTGGTAGCATATCCAGACACTCAGCTTCATGCACTGTCCTGCCACATGACTCTTTTTTCTTTTCTGCCACTTAAAAGATTAGAAGTATGCTTTCACGTTTATTGGCTACTATTCTCTCTGACGCAAATTTACAAAAGGCTTACCTGTCCCACACTCCATTTGTCTTAGTTTGGATGGCCTAGATCCCTAGGAGTCAAGATTTAAAGACTGTTTACATTAAAGGGACTTGTCATTCTTAAAAAAAGAGCCTAGATCCCTTCCTTTGTCTCTTCCCAGATGATCTGTGTCTTGCTCCTATATGCCCGAGTCTGTTTCTGTCGGTGTTCTTCCTTTACTCTAAATATAGTATCCCAAATACTCCAATTTTTTTACAAACTTTCAGGATACCATGTGCTCCATGCACATTGCTGTAGGGGAAATTTTGTTTCTTATGTTTAGTGACCTTCACCATATACTACAAGGTCTATCTATTTACTTACTCGGGCTTTCTTCAAATCAATAGCTCCCAACTGTAGACCATGCACCATTAGTAATTCATGGAGCACTTCCTGGAGGTCCATAGAGAACTACCTAGCAAAGCACTGGTTCCTCTGCATTTCCAGCTCCTATCTTACATTAAAACCAGCTAAAATTATATTAAATAGTTTCTGAATGCCACTATTCAAAGAAGGCAATTGCTGCTGTTACACAAGGCTGATACCTACTTCTGAAATGTTCTATGCGTTGACTAGTAGGAGGGGAAAGCGGGAATCAAGGATTGAAATGTGACCCACATCCTGGAAAAGTCTGAGAACACTTGCTCTTTACAACTTCTCTGCCTCAGATATAATCCTCTGTATGGAATATCCTTTTGAGTGAAATCAGTTTTATGATTTCTAAACTCTGATGGCTTTAATTTGCTGTAAATCTTTCCAGAGTTTATGATACTTTGCACAGCATACCTATAAATAAGTTCTATGACAACCTCATTAATCAGGCTACATTTTAAAAGCATTAGCTTTTTTCCCCTCTGTTGAATCCACGGCTTATCTTTCCTCAATTATAATTAATGTTCATTCAAATCAATACTTTTTTTGCAAACTAGGAAGTTACACTGGGCCTGATCTAGACCTTCTTCATCCTCCACTTGTTGTACACCAATATTTGAGAGGTGTTTGAAAACTTGGCTCCACATTAGCATATTGCTAATGGACTCTATTTTAAGCAGGGGTAAGTCTAAAGCGATCCATCACAGTACTGTAAAGCTTGCTTTTGATAATTTTAACTTTGAGGTACCTGACTCTGGGAATGAAGCATAAATTGGGCACCTTTATTTTCCCTTGAGGAAAGTGGGTGAACCAAACAGAAAGACAAATACCAGCCTACTGGAAAAGAAGCCATTTAAAATTGGTCAGCAGCTAGAAACCTTTCCCTTCCTATTCACGAAAGAATCATTAGGCCGTTAAAAAAAAAAAAAAAATTTTTTTTTGTAGTGGAAGAGCTTCAAGAGGAGTTGGGAGAATGTCCTCTCTCCAGACCAGCAGCAAACTTTGTCATTTGGGTCTTGACCACTGGGAGGTAAAGATATCAGAAGTAAACCCACTAGAGAAAAATATAGTTCCTAGGACTTCCAGACTCCTTGCCAAATGTTCTGATCAATAGGCTAGTATGTGCATTGGTAAGAGTTATCTCATGCAAACATTTACAAGTTAGTTATCAAAGTCCAAGGCTATGGTTTGACAAGACATTTGGTTTATCAGCCACATGGATTTAAAGCATAGACCTAAAAAAAAAAAAACTTTGAAGAAGACGTCAGTTCTTTCAGTGCGTGTGAAGGGAGTAGAGGGTACAGGATAGGAGCTTGAGCAGATTAGCATGCCTTGTGCCAGTATTGTGCCAAACATAATGTTGCATAGAACTGGTCCCTAAACTCTCCACTCTAATTTCTCTCTCCTGTTAGTGGAGACAGATATTGTCACAGGATGATTCATAAGGGGTATGTTTGGATGAGATGAACCAGCCTGCAGGGATGCTTGACTTCATTGATAGTAAAGATAGTTAAGGTGAATAAGAAGATGATTAATTTCTAGATGCCCAGGTTATGTGAGATGAATCCAATCCTAGATTTGAAAACATTAGGGTACTTAAGTAGAGGAGGATCTACTTGACTTGACTTGCATGTCAGATAGCTGATGAGTTTCTCAGGTCTACCAAGACATCAAGGCATGTGCAGAAGAAGAATTTGCTCAGGGAACTTTCAGGTACTTTTAGAGGTCAACAAGCAGATGAATAGAAGTTTTCAGGATCTAATTTTGAACTTGAGGAGTTCAAATTTGTTTACACCTTTTTTGTATTTTGCATTTTCTGTATCTGCCCAAGGGTGCCAATGTCACAAAGACAGTCACTTCCTGAATATCTCTGAGAATATCCAGCTCCTAAATCTTTATGTGATAATAATGTGAGAAAGAACTAGCATAAGTTCTAAATATGATTCTTTGTGTGGTGAATTTTGGGGAGGAGAAGAGAAAGTAACAGATTCTCATCTGATGGAGACGGAGCACAGAGTGTGTCATTTAACACTCACTGGCAGTGTATCACACCAGAACTTGTGAAAAACCAATGAAGGATACTGAAATGCATTTCCCACCAGTGCTATCACTGGAAATCAAGTAAAGGTAAGCTTCACACCCATCTTCACCGCCTTTTATGTCTAAACATATCCACAGCTTTAATGCACTTCCCTTTAGTTGTTAACAAATGACCAATCTTGACAATACATTCTGATGTCCAGTATGATTCTGTCCTCATCTAACCCAAAAGCTGTAGTCTCCTGTCAGATGTATGCTCCACTGAAGTCTATCTGATACTTGTCTGGGAAAGCAGGCAGTACTTGTATCCCTCTTCTTTTCCTTGACTGGGGAGTCAAGTAATGGGCGGGACCCTGGAACTCAAGTGTGATGAGGACCAGTGGCCACAACTGAAAACTAAGCTGTGAGCTGTGCTCTTCTGGAAATCTGGCTTGTAGGTATCCCTTCTCCCATCCCATCCCATCAAGTTATGAAAAGGTGAGGCGATACCGTGAGAAAGAAGTAAACAAGAAGATTAAAACTAATCTTTCTAAAGAATAAGAATTTCTATCTCTTCAACAGAACTTCACAATATCAGGCCAGGTGAAGTTCTTGGCAGGTCTGTGACAAGGATTCCTGCTCCCACAGATGGACAACTCTGCTAAAATGGCACCCTGCTATGAAGAGCACAAGACAGCTACAAAAAGGCGTGATAAATTATATGGAAGGGATAAAGGAAGTGAAAGCTAAACAGAGTTGGAAAGGGTCAGAAAGAAGAGGATTACAATGGAGGTCTGATGGGTCTTCCTGTTCTGTCAGCTTCTCTTTTCGGAGTTAAATTGGTGACAAAGAGCAATAAGAATTTTTTTTTTGTTTTTGTCTGAGGTTAAAATTGCAAGGTGACTTTGTCTTTTATATGAGATGTTATGTGAAAATGTATGTGATGTGTGCAGTTTGTGATGACTGAGAATATTTGATCACAGGAAGGGACAGCAACGGCAAGGGGAGAGGGAAATTTTCAGGGTCAACTTCAGAAACTTTAAGAATTAAATATTTTGCAACCAGTCCCAGAATTCTAATGGATATATTCTATGCAATTTTATTATGGACTATAATTTGTCCATGGAAGTTTTGCTGATCCTTGTAGTCGTCCACTGCTGTAAATCATGGCAATAGGCACAAAGGGGTTAACGATGACGTTACATTATGCTTGCTCTAGCTAGAAACACTCTGTTCTTGCCCACCCTTCAGTCAAGACGTGGGCAAATTGAATTGTAAGGAGATGTTATACTTAGCACTTAGCTAAGTATACATTGTCCTATGCTGTGCCATGTGTGGATACCATGCATCCTCAGGGAAAAACTGAGCTGTCATTGTAACACATGAAAGTTAATAATCCCTTTTTCTCATTACAACTCTTCAACTCAGAGACAATACTGATTGGAACAGGGTTATACTGCTGCTGACTTCCAGTCTATTGTTGTCTCCATTACTTTGGATGACCTTCCTTTACACTGCTTTGACATGCCCTACATGAATAACTGGGAGCTGACCTTCCTTCAGACGCTTTCCTATGAGTGCCCAGAGGGTGGCAACAGCCTTCTATGATTCACTGAGAAAGACTCATGAAGGAGCTCATCTTACTGCAGCATCAAGAAGCAGGTGCTGTGCTTCTACAAGCCCTAGTGAAATGTGTGGATGAGCAAATTCTGGAAAGAACAGTCAGTCAACTATAGTTTTGCAAAGTGGATGCTCACGTGCGCACTGAAGTACTGCAGGTGTTGAAATAAAGAACAGAATCTCTCTGACAAAACATGAAAATCTCCTTTTAAAGGAAGGAGGAGTCATTTCATGAGAAATATCAGACAAATTACATCCTACAATGGCCTCATTTTCTCCAATGACTATAAGAAAAACTGCAGGATTGTTTGAGTAACCAGTTTCAATGTAGACATCTTCACTGTTGATTTCAGTGGTGGGGGGATTCAATCTGAGATTCAATCACCTACCTTTAGCAGTCTACAGGCACACTATAACCCCATTACAGTTAATGGAGAGCAAGGGCTTGCTTCAGATAGCCACACAGCTACATCTGAGACAACCCCAAAGAATTCAAGGCATCCACACCAGACTGGCATATATGCGATGGGAACTAGAGGAAACAAACCCTCCTTGAGCTAGTAATAGCTGGAGCTAGGCGGGGTCTCCTAGAGTATCTCTGTAGACAACTGTGTTTAAACTATCAAATTCCACCTGCCAGCACACATTTTGACTGTTCTACACGGACTTGAATTTAGCTGTCATTAGTTTAAGCAGGATCCTATCCATGAAGTTGGGTGAGATGAATCCCATACGAAAGATCTGAAGACCCATGCCAGTTTTGCAATGAGATATCTCCTCTTCACAGGTATCAACAATATTTTTGCCCTGTGAATTTCTCCTTCTCTAAAGAGTATGGAGAGATATGGAACTACTGGAGGGAGTACAAAAAAGGGCCATGAAGACAATTAAGGGCCTGGAGCATCTCTGAAATGAAGACAGGCTGAGGGAGGGGACTGGGACTGTTTAGTCTAGAGAGGAGAAATTATAAAGCTATATCCTTTCCCACTAATTAAATTACTTGCATGTATTGCAGTGTAAATGCCACATTTTTCACTGGGTATTTTTATTCCCTATCTATTTTAAAATACAGATTAACTTGTGTGTGTGTGTGTGTTTGTGTGTCTGTCTGTCTGTCTGTCTGCATAGTCTTTCAAGATAAAATCTCCCTGCGGAGGAAAATGTGCTGCACATTTGTACAATAATCAAGGCGATTGGCAAATCAGTTATACCACAGTCATCTTTCCTCCCATTTTGGAGAGTTTCTTTCATTTTTATATCATAAATGTGTGATCTAAAACAACAAAGAGAGTTGAACTAAAAGAAAAAAAAAGCTTTTAACCAAAATTCACAAATGTCTTGAACACCAGGTTTCTTGTGCCACCACAGTGCTAGATGTTATCATCAAATTATATAATCTCAATGCATTGAGATAGTTTGGATCATGTTTTGCTCCACAGATAGGACAGTATAGCCTAACATTTGGCCAAATTGCCTTGTAACTACAAATTCAGATTTGATTTTTTCCATTTGCCCATTTGTTCTGGATAAATTGAAGCCAAAGATCCTCCCTTCCTAACATTTTCTGTAACAAATTCAATTTGTAGTGCTGTGTAATAACGGACTGACCATAAATGGTGCAAATCTGCCAGTAATTGGCAAGCAAATGCTGTTTGAATTTGATTATGTTTATTCTTACAGAGCTCAGGCCTTGCAAAGGCACATATTTTGTATGCGAGTGTTCAGGGCATTCGAATATCTGCGGGAATGTGGACTAGTAAGACATGCATGTTCCTTGACTGTCTCCTGAATTTACAAAGCAAAGGTATGTGCTCGGAGTCATTTCAAGGCAGTATAGGCAAAATTTAATTTTGCCGCTATCAGGACAAAGAGCTGGGACTGAGTCGTGTTCATGACATGGCAGCAGGTGAAGCAGAAGTGGTGGAAGGAAGAGCTGGGGAAGAGTACTTCAGAATCAGTTTTGCTGGTTCCACTTTTCCACAGGAAAGTAGGGCTGTGATTTTGCCTTGAGGAGCCATCTACATAACTTCTTCAAACACACTGCTTCCCGGCAGCAGCTACCTCCTCTCACAGCTCCAAACTTCCTTCAGTGGTAGCAATGATAAAAAGTAACCTAACTTCTTAGGGTTTTAGTAAAACAGGCATTAGAGCTATCCTGGGATTTTTTTTTTTTTTCTTTTTTTTTCTCCCTGTCTATTAGTTTAGGGAATTGCCTACCTTGCTCATGTGTAGATTAACTGTTTTCATATGTCCAGGAACAAGACACACAAAGCAACCTGTGCTCCCCATGGCCAGATTAGTTGAAACAGCAAGGATGTCCTACAACCAAAGGAAAGAAAGTCTGTGGTTTTACAGTGGAGTACTATGCAGACAGAGAAACAAGTTAAACAGCTTGCTAACAGCATCCCAGGAATTAGCCCTGGGTAATGAAATATCTATCAACATGCATAAGCAAGTGCTTGCCTAACTGAATTACCTGATAATTCTGATGTTGGCTGTTGGGTTTGTATAAAAATATGTATTCATACATTTTAACACGGAACTCCCAGCTGATTTTAGTAGGGAACTCTGTAGAGAGAACATTGGCAGGCTACCTCTCTGACTGAGCAGGGCTGCGGGAGGCTTAAGTGTGTTCTGGGTAATGTAGTCTGATTTCTGTTTTAATGGACTGAATAACTAGAACAGGCACTTATGTTAAATGGCCCGACTGAGAACTCAGCAACCAGTCGAGGTAAGAGAGAGTTTAAGATAAAAGTAATAATCTGTAAGAGTTTAAATCCATTCTTCCAAATGAGAATATAATGTCTAGTAGCAGAGCCCAAAAGAGCAGGTGGGACATTTGGTTCTGTATCTGACCCTGCTGGTGATTTGCTGTGAGATCTTGCACAAATTTGGGGAATTTTTCTGGGTGTTGATTTAACTGCCCATAAACCAGTTGTATTATAATTTATTTTCCACTTGGGAAACCATGGGAGGAGAGATTCTGGAGTTTAACTAATGTTTCTGAAGTGTTTTAAGATTGCTGATGAGTGATATCCAGAAAATATAACTGTGTGAGCTGGCACAGGCAGGACGCAGGAACAACCACAAAACCACTGATGAGATGCAAAGAGTACATTTATTTTCGTTATCTCGCCAACCAGGCGATCCCTGAAGCAGCACCCGGGCAGAGGCACACAAGTGGGGATGCAGGCACCTCGGACCTCGGTCCATGCTAAAGGATCACCAAACCTGCTGTTTTCGCCTGTATATCAGGGATTCGCGCAGGAGTAGTTTACCACTGTGCTTTGATCTTTCCCACAGCAGGGCAGGAATCTCGAGCATGTTCGATAGGGTACCTCTAAGTCTAACACAGATGTTCAACTTGTCCAACACACAAGGTTGAACAACAATTAGTATGATATATGTGTTTTTCGACACCCAAGTCACTTGAGCATGTTTACAAACCTCTTCGCCAATCTTCTGTTATTTTCCCACAATAACATTTAGAGACTTGAGTTTAATCTATCTGAAGCAATTCAGGAGGATCTCCATTGAAACCCACTGAGTTGTAAAGGCACAATATTAGCATGAGTAAGATCACTTTGCATTCCATCGTTAGGAAGAAAAAACCTACCTCTCCCCAGCTTTATGTGTCGGGTTGCTGTTAATGCCATTGCGCTAGGTATGGAGATAATTTCGGGTGAGCACTGTTTCATATTCACATTACAGAAGCAAATGTCTGCACAAGAGGCTGTAACTGTTTGCAAAGCCGTGAAGAAAGTTTGACCAATGATGACATGTCTGAACATGGCCATGGATTAAAACTGTTAGGATGTCATAAGAAAGAGAAAAGCCCAGTAATTTGTAAACTTGATGTTCTATGTCAATGATATATCAAGGTAATACTATTTTTTAAGACAAACACTATTTTTTAAGACAAACACTTCAGCCTCCTGTTGCTTAAAGGTCTCAGGATGGAGGAAAATCACTGAAACAGACTCTGGACTTGCAGTAAGTGGGATGAACATTTTCTTTAATATTATTTTAGGCATTTTTCTCCAAAGCTTTCAGATTTCAGTCACTAGACCACGGTGTCTGGGGAGAAATTGATTTTAAAAAATAGTAATATCGCATCCCAGTCAGAAGTGAATAGTAATATAGCATCCCAGTCAAAAGTGCCCATTCAGGGCAGTATGAAGCTTTTAAAAGATAAATATTTTAGAAAAATGCTGAAGGGTGTTTCTAGTTTTCCTCCCTTTTGGTACATGAAGTTTATGTGCTTCTGACAGACAGAAACTAAAACAGACTAAAGGAATTTAGTGAAAAGGTGATGTGGTGAAGTACCTTTTTTTGCTGTTCTTTTGAGAGCAAAAAGGGAGGGTTAGCTTTCAATCACAACATCAGCGGGGTTAAGAGGAGAGCTAGTTCAAAGGAACACAGTTCCAGAGAAACTGAATTTTTCCATATGGTCTGCAGTGAGCAGAGAGCCTTATTGTGTATGTAACCTAGGCACATAGATAAGGTGTGCTTCATCTCCAGCAAGTCAGTGGGAATCTACATTCCCAATAAAGTCAGTGAAGAAAGCTACAGGGTGATCCACTCTGCTTAAATTAAGCACAAATTTTCTTCTCACAGTGCAGGAAAATAACAAGAAATGTGAGCTACCTTCTACTGATAGCCCCTAACAGGAAGGTTCCCTTAAAAAAGGAAAGGATGTCAGCATCGCCCATTCATTACCCCCCTTGTCGCCTTTTGCCTTAGGAGTGTGAGGGCCTCCAGTCCCCTCAGCTCAGCCATACCTCCCATGTCTGGCAGAGTGCTTGGACCATCAAGTAAGAGCTAAAAGAAGGAACATTACTTTCAACAGAAAGAGGCAGAGTGATGCTCCAGAATCTGCTCTCTGAAGTGTTATCATGCATCTGGATCAAAACTGCCTGATTCCTCCTGATTTCACAATATGGGTGACCACATGCGAGCCCTCATCCCTGTACTTTGTCCCTGTTTAACTTTCCAGTGCAGGTGCAGCCTCAGGTCCATTCTAAGAATTAAGTGGGTTTATTTCCAAAACTGGTATTTCTGCACATGCATGTATGCAAGCGAATTTCAGAGCATGGCTAACGCGTGGTGAAATTTCAGTACTTACAGAGGCAGACACTATTGGAGAGCAAGTGGGCAAGTTCACTGTTAGCAGATTAATGAGGATCTAGGTTCCTAAGACCAGCTTGCACAAGTTTAAATGAACTGAGCTTCTTCCCTTTATTCTTTTTTTTTTGTCTTCCTTAAATGACAAAAGTAAAAATAAAAAGAAAAATATGCTTTTGTTATTTTAAATGTTTACATCAGTTTTGGACTTTTACGGACTGAGCAATCAACTTTGTCAGAGCTACTACAGCCGTTTGAATCTAAGTTTAAAATCCAAGTGCTGTGGACTCTGCTTTCCTGAAGAGAACACAACCACCTTGCAAGCTGGGAACTTAAAATGTGAATCACTCACATTTGTTTTTAAACTCCAGAAAATCTCAACCCCAAAGGAGAAATTAATTGTGTGAGAGCATTTCTGCCTATTCATAGGGGAAAACTAGGGCATGGAAACTTAAATGCTTTCAGATAGGATCTGAACTGGGATATTTTTGGAATAAATATTTTTGTCATTGGGCAAAAAAGAGCAATGACAGCCTTTTGGGGGGAGGGGGAGGGGAGGAAAGCTGGGTTAGATGCTTAAGCATAGAGAATATTCCTAGCAGCCCCCACCCCTCCTGCCCCCAAAGCTAAGCACCTACTTTTCTTTTAAGGTGTGGGATTCATGTATTAACTTTCTCTTGAACATTTCTTCCTCGGCTCCATGATTTGTGATGGATGGATACATTTTCAGGTCTTTCTCTCCCTCTATTCATTGAAGAGCCTTGTAGCTGTATTAAGATGTCTTAAAGTATGTCTAGTATTAGCAAAAGTATTACTTGTCTTACCTTTTGTAATGCCTACACAGACAGTTGCCATACCCTTGCTTCCAGGGCAACCAATGGACATGGAAAGATGTAGCACCAAAACGTGGTGAAAGCACAAGCATCTCATGCCTGTACTGCAACGTGGAGTGCATACCCCTGTGGATGGAGACTGGGTGGAAGAAAAAAAAGTACTTTGTATTTATTGTTCAAAAAATGACAGTTCTGTCTACATGAGGCTCAAAGGACTGTCTGCAAGGGGTAGACAAGCCTCCATATCACTAGTTTCAAAAGTTCTTTATTCACAGTGCAATTTTTGCTTTGAACCAGCTGTTCAAGTGATGGAGCCTGGACAATACCTTCTGTTGTTTTCCTATTTGTTTACATCCTGCCAATTTCACATAAAACACAAATGTCACCAACAGCAGTGTTGTGTCCTTATGATAGGGAAAAGAAAAGCCTGTACAGACTTTATTTCTGTCTCTGGAAATAGGCAGGAGCCTGAGACAGCATCTATACCAGTAAATTGAATAGTGGGGGCAACACTTTCTCGACCCTGAGGCCAACTGGCACCGTCTAGCCACATATATCCTACTAAACACTCATCTTCCAAAACCGGGATGTTGTGTCTCAGCTGCCTAATGGGAATTGCCCTTCCTTGGTTCTGACCCTCCGGGCACCCCTGGGAAGTCCTTGGGAGAGTGCTAACTTGGCCCCAGCCAAAAGTGTGCCAAGAGCTGTTTAACAGCTTAACAGTCTGGATGACTGAGCTGTCTGATATCAGAGCCCTGACACTGTTTCATTCGCCTGCATAAACTTGCCTTGATGCTCTTTTGTGGATTTCAGATGTTACTATATGTTGTCTTTATATCTCACTATTGAGTTCAAGTTCTGTAGTCAAGGGTTTGGAGGTGGGGAGGGCAGGAAATGACTGCAAGGCAGAGATCACCTATTTCAGTAAATTCTTGGATAACACAAAGCAGACAAAAGAATATGCAAATAAGCCACATTCTACTTTAAGAATATAATATACTAGTCTTCGGGCTGGGGCTTGTATTACAGAATTTAATTTTCAACATGGAAGAAAGAAAAATGAAGGAAAAGAACACCCCAAAACTCTTAAAATATACTGCATGTTTCTATAAAAATGCACAAATTAATTTTCTGTTTATATTCACTTTTCTTGAATGAACCAGTACTTTTTCATATATAGGAAGAGCTTTTATGTTATAGCTTGCTTTCTGCTTACGTGAACTGGCAATGAATACTATAGCATTACTTTGGAAGGAGAGACGCTTTATTTTTCTTAAACAGACTGTATAGAAGTCCATTGTGACCATGAAATCATTTGGAAAAGCAGCTAAAATGGAGGAAAATACTTCAATGTAGTATAATGTTCTATTCACTGATAATAGGCGACTTGTACTTGATCATAGCCTTGGATTTCTATTCGCAGTACGGTTACACAGAATGAAAAGCACTGGAAAGTTGTAGATAATTTTGGTTCAATTATATGGTAGAAATTTTAATTTCTGAAGCTAAATTGAAAATAAAAGATAAGAGTATAGTTGGCTTTATTTCTTCTATTGAAAAACTTAAAAAAAATCCATCTGTCCAAATGCTAGAAAGGAAATTAGACCTTTTAGCTATTAGAATTGAATATCTCAATGAGACATTGAGAGAGAGAGTAGGAATGTGCACTGGGCAGTGTTAACAGCCTTCACACATAGGTTGTTCAAGGGAGCGATGTTTTCACTTAACTGGCTTAGAAGGACAGGGAAAGCAACCAGTAGTTAGCTTTTAAAGAATGAAGAACTGGCTTCTTTCATGTTTGACTTCCTTTTGTTTCATGCTGTTAATTGTATGTAGACTTTTATAGTCAACTAAAAGGCCTTTTGAATGGACCCATAGTACTGGATCCTATAAACAGATTAAGATAAAAATGCCATCTCTGATATACAATTTAAAGGTATGCCTCTGCTGCATAGTGAATGTTGGTGAGATACCCTCAAATGTGCTCATGCAGAGATAACTGCAAAGCCAGGAACAGGATCTGCTTGAACCAAAGTGTGCTGCTGATGAGCAGGGCTTGTTCCCTCAGGCACAACCTCATGCCAGCACCACTTTCATTCCTCATGCTGGTACCTCTGAAGAAAGCTGCACTGTATGCTGTGGGCACACTGGTACATGCGAGGCTTTGAGCACCAGGTTCCACAGCAACTCCCTGAAGCACCAATGCTGTGCTGCGAGCTCAAGAGTTAGAATTCTGATGTTCCTCCAGGGCATCAACAGAGCTGGAGCTGAAGAGGAAGGTATGAAACAGCAGATGGTTTCAAAACAAACAAACAAACAGACACTCCAGAAAGCAGATGGGAGAAACCCAAGTGGGATAAGCATGACTAGGATGACATGGAGCAGTCTAGAGCAGCAGCTTTGCTGTGAGTGTTCACAGGCTGGGTAACTAAGGCACTACAGAAAGGAAAGGGGTGAAGGAAGTCATTACCTCTTTTGGGGATTCGGGAAGAACTACTGCACTAAGTCTGCTAAGCTGGAAAACAGTAGATGTGCTTTTTATCAGTCATCTTTGAAATAGACCTCCAGGTGAATGGAAGTGAATTTCCACCATTCCAAATCTGCACTGAACAGGAAAAGACTGTGGTTCATTCTTTCCGGTTTTGTCATTCAGCTCTACTACCCCTCAGCTGAGTAACATCATAACCATATAACTTTATGACAAGATAAAGAGTTTGGATTATGAAGACCAAAATGAACTTCTGGGTTCAAAATCCAATCTAGATTTAATATTGCAAATCCTCATCTCAATTTTTTTTCTCATGCTATAAAAGGAAGTGTGGAGACTCCCTACTTGTACGCTGAACGATGGTGCTGTGCAATAAAAAAAACAATGCAGGTCTGGATTGGCCACTTTCCTCTGGGTACTTTTTTTTTTACCCCATCTCCATGAATTTGCAAATGCAAATGTGATTTAATAAAGGACAGTGGGTGTCTGTACCATGTAGTTGCATGAAGCAGAGAGAGAAGGGGGTGGAAGGTGGTTAATTCTAATCAAACTACTCACACCTTGCCCTCTTTGACATGCAATACCACTTTAAACAGCAGTGTTCTAATAGAGAAAAGAGCTACTGTACTTACCCACTCAATAATTTACATAATTTTGAAGAGCTGAAAATGTCACTGCTGTTTTATGATAATTGTTGGGAAATGATTAGCTATAGCATTTATACATTCCAGAAAAAAAAAAAAAAAGTATTTTACTATTCTGTCTTTAATATTAATAAGGATTAATAAAATGAAAAATAAAATCACCTTGGAGGACAAACATTATGTGTAAAATAATAGGTGTCATATGAAGGCACACGAGTTATCTATCCATTTGCTGTAGCTTGTCGTATCTGGGAAAGACTTAAAAAGACAAACTCTTGACTGCCCCTTATGCAATTTCAAATGCAAATTTTAACAATAGGAATAGCTAAAAATAATCCATTATTTTCTTCCTTCTCTGCCTTGTAGCTGTGATTAGAATACTCCAGATTTATGTCTCCTGTAATTCAAACATTTTTTAATTGTGGCTGATGTACGTGAGCTGCTCATCTCTTGTTCATCGTTCTTCTCCCAGCTAAACCCTTTGATAAGGTGATTGAGACATCAGTTCAAGTTAACAAAATATAGTCCTCACAGCTCTATGAACTTAATAAGATCTGTTGTTGTAGAGATACATTAAGTAAAGAGTAGTTCCAATACAAATGCTTGAGGGAGCATGGTTTCATAGAAGTCCCTGTCCAGCATCCTTTCACTTTCTATGTCTTTCTCAGACTCCTCTTTTTCTTATACTGTAATAACAGTACAGCTGAGATTTAGAAAGGTCATTTTTATAATACTCATGAAAGGCTAGACTGCAGCTTCTTTGCCCAGCTCCATCTGGGAACCTGGCCATGAATTCCAGTCTTTCTTAGGGTTTTCAGTCTCTGTGTGATGTGAATGATGTGTTTCTCCTGATGGACAACAAACTCTGTTTTGACAGTCTGTGCAGAATGGAGAGCTTATTAATCAGTTTCCTCCCAGTTTAGTGTAACTGTTCAGTTACACTTACAGTCTAGAAAGGAGAGGAGGAAAGAGATGGCAATTACTGTTACAGAGATGAAGATGAAAGTTTTGGGAATATCTTTTTTATCCAGCACAATTTTACAGAGGATGAAGTATCACATATTTGTATAATATAAACTCTCATTCAAAGATACATGACTTCTATCCAGACCCAATAAGTGTTCCAAAATGCAACATATATTCTCTAGAAAGCTCTTGAGATGTATTTATTTTTGTTTAATCATGAAAATATTGTCAGAAATAGCTAAAACTTCTCTGTTTAAAAGGAGTGTTAGATTTTATCCTTTATTAGAGAGTAAGCCTAAACAATTAGTGCCTTTTTTGAAATGTAGGTGAGAGAGTAGAGGGTAGCCTGGACTGGCATGAAAGAACTAACACAGCCTCACAAGAGTGGTCACTCCATCTGGTGTACTAAAATGTGACTGTGTGCAACAACCCAGAAGATCGACCACCATTTCATGTAGAAGGGCCAGAATTTCAATAACCGCTCTGCAAGTCATAGTGGCAAGACTTGCTAGAAGTATAGCTGACGATGCCATCAACAGATCTCAGAATGGAAGAGACATTCTTCACCTTCACTGGAAAAGTTGGCAAAGGTTTTTTATGATACAGAAAACCATATGGTTGTAATGCAGTGTGCAGAACTGTCTATATTTATCTGGACTATTTCTGTGGTAGCGTAGCCATCCTAGTGTGGCTCTCCACCCACAGGAATTGACCCTTTGTCTCATAATTTGTGTCTACTATATTTGCTATCTCTAGAAGACATTGGATTCTGCAGCATACAAACTCTCACTCACAAACTATGATCTTGAGTTGGATTTTCTGGGTTTTTTTTGGGCCATATTTTTTTTCTGAGGAATCAAATGAGAGCATCCCTTTTTAGAAAGACTTCTAATCTTCTTTTAGGAATTAGAAGCTCTGGTGAGTTGTCCAATGTTTAATTACCCTTACTGCTAGGAAAATGCAGTTATTGTGCTATTTCAAGGTTGAATTTGTCTAACTTCAATTTTCAGCCATTTGATCTTGTTAGGTCTTTGTCTCCAAGACTGAAAGACCTCCAGTATCAACTATTTGTTCCTTTCACAGTACCTGTTCACAGTGATCAAGACCCCTCTCAACCTTTTTATTCAATAAATTGAGCTCTTTAAGCTTCACATCATAAGACTTGTTTTCCTGCCTCAGAATAGTTTTTTTGTTTAGTTAGCTGTTTTTATTGTTTCCACTAATCTTATAAGGGGGGAGAGTTAGTCTCTAAGATTTAGAAGATATAGCCACTACCACCCCCACCTTTGCTTCTACTGCCATTTCTTGACTGTTAAAAGGGATACTCCAAAATGAATCCTCTAAAATTTTACCTAGTGGAAAGGTACTCAGATAAATGAGTATATTCATTTGACATTGAATGGTGAAGTGCATACAAAAGCAGCAGGTACAAACAAACTCTCACATCACTCAGATACCCTCACACCATCAATTCCACTAAATATCTGTTTTGCCCTCCAGTAGTTGTGACAGTGTCTAATTTCAAAGCTAGATTTTGTGCGTATTTTCCATATGACTCATAAACACTTTCTTTTTCTGATGTTAACATTTTTGAGACAATGTTTTTGCCAGTCTTTCTCCTTCAGGACTTTTTACTTAGTAGTTCATGCTAAATCTTATTTATCAAGAAAAGCTTTGCAAATACTGGAAGTCCTGGACTTTTCAAAGTATATGTCCATTTTATTTTAAGCTGTTTTCTTTTCCAAACTACCCAGAGCAGACCTTTTACATCTCATCTGAATGAGCAGTTCAGAATGAAAAAATAATGTATATTGATAACAGTTATATGCTAATTCATTAAGGTCTGCTGCTACCTGAGTGCTAATTAAAAGGAAAAATAGTTGAAGGATAAAGTAGGGCTTGCAAGCATATCACACACAGGTTCTTTCCTAATATATTTCCCGTCTATCACACTTATTACTGCAGGGTGGGCTGACAGGTTAATTATATACTTGCAGGAGAACTGATACAGAGGATATTACAATCTCAAAAGCAAACACTTATAATCATTTTATCTAAACAGAAGACAGCCTCACCTTGATGAAGGTCTACATTTAGTGAACATTTTAAGGCAACAGTCACTGCACTCTCAGGGAAGATACCTGATAAACTATCCATCAGCAGATACCAAGCCAGTATTATACAATATGTGCTGCAAGAACTTAGCATTTCATATGTTAGTACATGGAAAAAAAGGTTGATTTTGTGATGAAGCCATAGAACTGGGATTCACAAAATTCTGTTTTAATTTCCAGCTTAATTCATTTCCAGATTTCTTGTGTGCAGGCCTTTTACTGTCGTAGAGACCCAGTGTATGACACTCTACCCAGTGGGTCATACAATATGGGAAGATCCTACTGACAGGCATGTGATGTGTCCGATTACACGTTTGCCATATGTATATATGTCCTGTTGTCTGGGAGGCATGCTCCCAGATGTATCAGACCCTCACAGCTGGGAATGTGTTTCCAGTGAGGTTACACTGTGAGGGGGATCCTGTTAAAAAGCACACGTGCTCCTACTGTTGTGTAGCACAATTTCTTGCCTGTTCTGGGACAGGCAGTGCATCAGCCAATCACGCATCAGGCTGTTCATCTATATCTAGGAAATCTTTTGCCAGATCTGGAGAATACTGCTGTACTGAGTACATATTAATTATCTGACTCCTGGAAGGGGCTATGTGGGGGGAGGCAAGAAGACCTTCTCTAAGACCTAGTCTCAGAATATTTTGACTTGATAGGTGAAGACGTAGCTGCAGTCAAATCATAGAGATTTTAATGTACTTTATTTAGAAAGAAATCCCAAAACTTAAGTCCATTAAGTCCTGACATTTTGAGGTTTCTTGAATTCTTGTTTCAGGTTTTTTCCCTCAGTACATCTGTTTTTCTTTTTGAAATGGGCTGCATTATTATTCATGTTTCTCCTTCAGTTACCTGCCTTCAGTTACCTAACACTCACTCATTTGATGTTAGTCATTCTGTACTTTGTGTTTGTTTGTTACTTGCTACAATCAAACCCAGGCAGTAATTAAATAATAATACCTAGATATCCAATCACTTCTTTTTCTACAAGATTCAGAATGCATCATAATGCATTTTACCTCCCTCTGTACCCCAAAGCTACAAAAGAAGTTCTATATCAGCTGTTGGGTTTACATCAACTTTTCATAAAGGTCCAGCAGAAAAAAGGCTGTACACAAGTATTAGTTCCCTCACATGGAGCTGCTCTTAACACAAGAATAAAATATTCATCAACTAAATTATTCAAGGAGTAATTGTTAGTATTTGTTGAATAATGTATTCTATTCATGGTGTCTGAATACTATGAGAATGAGGTGAATAAATTATATGACAAAGCAGCAAAATCACTGACTTGTATTTGTTGAATAGCATTTGACCTAAGCTAAATGTATTTTAATAAAAACATAGCATAAGAGAACAAAAAATTTTAGCTTGTTTTCCATTCTGACAAAGTGTATGGCTTTAGGTATGTGTTGTGATGGTCCTTAAGCTGTACAACAGATGTTGAGAATTGTCAAGTAGAACAATAATATGCTACACAGTGATTTTCAGACAACACAAAACACAGTATTTCTTCCTTTCAGAAAACACTTCTTTTATTGCTACTAGAAAGCATCCCAGTAAACGGGCCATAGTGACTGTAAAAGTAACTTAAGTTCTGCTTATTCAGTATTAGAGTTCATATGTCCTACACACTCAGCTCTTTTACTCCCCTTGCGTACTTGCTGGAATCACATTCTTCACTACATGAACAAATATTGCACTAGCGAAAAAATACACACGCTTTTATTTAAGGGTAGCACTAAACAATTCCACAGTAACAGAAAAGCCCAATTTTCAGCAATGAGCTGTTTCATCTAATAAACCTATGAACCAGGAACCCTGGTCTGAATAAATAATGTGGACATAATATGTGCATGTTGAACAGAACTGAGCGTTGGCAGTCCCTCAATTCGATACCAACTTGCATAATGACAAATATGATCCCAACAGAAAAGGTCTAGCGGTTCAATTCAACTGTTTCGATGTGGGTGGGAGGTATGTTAAAAAGGAACAACTAGTCTTGAAAAAGCTAACATTGTCATTGTCTCGTGACTAATATTAATTTGCCTTAACTGCAAAGAGCTGCTAAAACCCCAATTTATGCAAAGGAATTTCTGATTGTTCTGATATGCTGGCCTGCTCTCTCTCTTTTGATTAAACTACAAGCGAACATCCACATGTACAGAGCATTGGACCAATCAAATAAAATTGCCAGATACTCCACCTTTAACACTTACCTGGAAACTAGAACAAAGAGAGGGTGGTATGGATTCTACGGGTCCTGCATGCACCATTCACAACTTATTGATACTTATAAAAAGACAGTTTTAAACAATCTTTTCATAGTCACACAATAATTCACATTACATTGACTCTTTCCTACCACTGTAATCACAGATTACCTTAAAACATGGTGTTTAGGCTGCGCAGTTGTGCTCAGTAGGTGCACGTCTGTGTGGACAAGCAGCACAAAAATTTGTTCCCTTTGATTATTTCTTCATCCAGCAATACAGCTACTCCCAATATCAAATTCTTTCAGTGTTAGTCAAAGGAGCTTGACATCTCATTTAAGGTGATCAGAAATCAGTAAAACTAACATAAATAAGCTTAAATTAAGCACATGCTTACAAAGAGCATGCACTCAAGAAATGGGCTTGATTTAAGCACTCTTAACTGTTTTGCTACCTGGGTCCTAAAAAGCCAACAGTCTTTTTATAGAAAATCATATTCTGATTTCGTATACTTTGGGAGAATTCATCTTCCTTGTAAATATTATTACCAGTACTGATTGTGTGAGTAGAAATGTTGGTTTCTTCAGACATCTCTTCCCTGCCCTCACACCACCACAAAGAGCTTACTAATTACCAGGAATGCTAGTCCTGTTGGTGACTTCAGCCTTGATTGCTATGAAATTCCAATGCTGTCACAAACCCAAGGTGAAGACTTCACCTGGGGAAAGAAGCATGCAAATATTGCATGTGGGAAAAAGGAGAAGAGGAATACTGACAAAAATAAGGCAGACTTGTCTCAGAAAAGATTAGGTTTCAAAGCTATTCATGCAGTCCAGCAGGTTATTTAACTCTTAGTTTTGAGAGAGAGAGAGAAAAGCTATACTTGGATCTTTCCTCTTTTTTTTTAAAGACAGCTACTTTGTGGCTTCTTGCAATATAGACGAATTACTGTAAAAGGGTACTACTATCTCCGTTATTTAGCACTTACTTAGACTTATGCCATCAGAAATGACTTTTGCATCATGTTATTCTTTTGCTAAAATAATGGTAGCCACCTGTAAGACACTACCAGGTTAGTGTTAAATGGGCTTCCTGACTTACGAAGACCATTTTTCCTTTCTTGGACCATTGTGCTGAAACGGAAGCTTTTGTTTCATTCTTACTTGTTTAATAAATCCAAATCTTAAAATGCTTCTCTTTCAGACTTAAATTAGGCTTTGATCATCTTTTTCTGGAATAAATTCACCTGTAAAAAAGGTTTCTGAGAATGTAGCTAGGAATTTACCCTATAACTTGTGGAACAGTTGGTTTTCTAATCTGTTTGAGAGGAGAGCACAGTAAAGACTCTTTTGCCCTTGATTTAAATTGTTAAAATCCAACAGATTGGCTTGTATTTTGCAGTTATAAATGAGTACTAAATATGTTCTCAGAAGGAGAATGTGCGTTAGTCATATTAGAAAAGAAAACATAATAAAATCTTATGACTCTGATGAGATTATGATGAGTGGAGGGAAGAGCCAAAGGAGAAAGATAACAGTAAATAAAATGAAATGATGAGAACGGTATTGGGAAAAAATTAGTAATCAAGAAAGAAATTTATTCTCAGTTACATACTAATTGGTAGCCGTATACTTGGAAGAGGAAAGCTTATAGAGTTTAGCTTCCACCCTGTCTTTTAAAATCACCATACAGAGATGTATATATGCTAGGTCCCATAATACGAAAGCAATCATTTAACTATGTATTCCTTCTCTCTACTTTGCAACTGCATCTGGTTCTTTAGAAATCTGCGTAATATTTACATAATGAGACTCAGACTCTAATATGCCAAGCAATACTTCAGCAAGCTGTCCTTCTAAGCAGCTATTATAGACAAAGAGTGGGAGGAAAAAAAGGTAAGAGAAGTCACTGGTCTATGCTTTGACAATACATCTAAATGGCCAAACCTATCTCCCAGCTTTTAGCTTGTGCCTTTTCTGCAACACTTACTGTTGTCCTACTGTGAATATTTGTTCAGTCTCTAGCTTGTTAATTTTCTTTTAATAAAATTGTAATTAATATTTCTGAAGATCACATATGTCAGACTATGCTAGCACAAGTACAATGCTAGTTAGCTTCTTTTTCCCACAAAAGTAGTGCTCAGTATCTGTCCCCTGACTCCTAGAAGTGGAAAAGTATGGCAAACTAACAAAAATTGCAGGGATTCACACTGTGTCTCTGTCTGAAGTTCATACAGGGCTATGGAACCCTACAGAGAAACTCACTTAAAACTCTGTTGGATCTTACACGCTTGTAGAGAAGAAATGAAAGTCTTTTTAACTTTTTTTTTCTGTCTGCCTCCTGTTGATCTACATTTTTTCCTGGTCATTTCCTGAAAGACACTGCATTTGAAATGGACATTTCATATGCCATAAGCATTATTTTCTGCTATATTCTTTCCTTGTGACCTCATGAAAACAAGGAAAAGGGTAGAAGGATCAATTTTTAAAAGGAGTTTGATTTATGACATTTTGTTGCAGATTTGGTTCTCGGTGAAAAAGAAACTGAAGTGCTACAGGCTTGAAATATCTGAGCTGCTGTACAGGCAAATTATGCTCCTCTTGAGGTTAGTCTGAATACAGTATGTGCTCAGTGATCTCTCTTAAGAATGTCTGGCTGGTCTATATGCTGGTATAGCTTCATGGACTTAATTTGCTCATTGCTTTCAGTTTTCATCACATGACAAATTCATTTATACTGATTGCTGCCCAGCAAAATGCTATCACACCTGTATTTCCTCCCAAATGCAAGAAAAATATTTCCATGATAGTTATGCCGTTATTTATTTGCTTTAAAGCACTCATATGAGAGAAATTCTGTTTGTTGGAACATTTGTCAAATGTGAAAGTGCCATGAATATGCATACAGGCATGTATTCACACAAACATTGATACCACATGTGCTTGTGTGACCTTTATGAAAGCTTTCTGTGGGCTGAGGATTGGAAGAAGAAGGAAGGGGGGTTTTGGCAGAGAAATAGCAAGTATGACTTTCTCCATAAAGCCTACAGGAAAATGAGCAGCTGTTGTGGAGGAAGTAAAGGACAATATGCAAAACAACCATCAGCATGAACATGGATGTTTACCATGTGGTACTTCTTCAAAACTGAGGATCAACCTGCTTATTCATCTGTGTACCTGAACTCAGCCAGGAAAGAGAAAGAGCATGTAAGCCATGTTCCCTGTTCATATGTCACCAAATGAAAGGGGAAAAGAGGTTGTAGCTCTTCAGTATGCTACTAACAGCATCAACAGAAGCTCAACAAAATCCATAGACTTATACAAAGACCTCTGCATACACTCAAGAAGCTCATGCATTTTTTAATTTTTCTTAGATCAGAAGTGCCTTTGACTGACCAGTACCAATATTAAAATATCACAATAGTCAGTAACGTTGATTGAACTGGCCGCATACAGTGAACTGATGAGGTACTTGGCGATGATATTGTGTGGAGAAATCTTGTGACACAGAGGAAAGAGTTGGATAGTGGAGAGAGATGGAGGGAAAAGGCAGAGTATAGTAGCACAGAAGTATTAGCCTTATATACCACTTTGGTGACAGAAGTACCTTCAAGACAATGCACACCCTGAAAGATATTATCTGAAAAGTAATTGTGGTGTTAGAACCGTAGTAAAGAAATTGGGATTCAAGCAGAAGCAGGAAGAGAAGAAAACATCTGTTAGGCAAAGGAAAAAAAGATTTTTCTGGGGACATAAAGAAGTCATGTTTTGTCATGGTTCATTTGGACCATGAAAAGGACAATATACTTTGTAAATGAAACTTTATTTTATGAGCTCATTAGAAAACAAACAAACAATTACAAACAAGGGCTCAACTGACTTTGTACAGACTAGTCTAACACACAAATTCACTAATTCATCATTTAATTAATGACTTTTCTAACTCTCACAAGTTCTCTAAATCATAACTTGCAACTCATAACTCGTAACTCATGTACCTATGAGAAAAATAGTTACCTACCTAATGGTGAGAGTGCTCATCCTTCCTCCTCTGTCACTGTGCAGGTGTCCCCTGTACCGCACCAGGAAGCACAAAAGCCTCAGCAGTCCAGCTGCTGTTGGATCCACTTTAAAAACTTTTTGGGTAAGCTGATTTATTTACACCTTCCAGCTTGGAAGTTTGGTCTATACCATTTCCATTAGTTAGCAGATTCTGAAAAAACTGCCAGACAATCAATATACAAGGATTATGGCTGCAGGAGACAGCAAACTGCAGTGATAATAGATGCATAATGACCATTAGCCCTTTCTGGCCACTGTGTCCTGCCTACGTGTTACCCTCACTTTGACCTGACAGTGCTGCACTCAGCACACATCAGCCCTTAGCATGAGCTGTGTGTTAGCCAAAACCTGAGCAGGAGGTGAGTGAATAGTCACGTTTGCAGCATGTGTCTGTGCCTTTAACCATATCTCCCTGTGACTGGTCTGCAAAGTACAGGTGAAGAGGTAAAAATCTGTTCAAACAGTATCATTTAGTGACTACCGTGGACAATTGTAGGAATGTCCATGTCTTTCCTGGAACTGCTGCTTTATTTTCTCAAGAAAGATCATTCAGTGAAGGGAAATGTTCATTTTCAACATTTATTCATAGAGCTGCATATATTTACATATTTTCAATCACTATAAATGTACAGTTTTGAAAGGGGACCTGAGGAAAAAAAAATGTTCTAGAAGATATAGGAAATGCTAGGGTACACATACAATACACAAAGAAGGACTTGAAGTCCCTCAACCTTTTAGTAAAAAACAGTTTTCAATCCTTCCCCAGGGCTGACATACGTGATGAATGAGAGGTTTGGAAACCTTGCCTGCTGCTTTCATCAGATGAGGTCTGACGTTCTGCTGCTACTGTTCTACCAGTACCAGTAGAAAGATACAGTATCTGCAATTCTTTTCTGCAACAAAATATATAAATATACTTCAATAATATCCATTTTTATTTGTTTTTCATAAATGTTCATGTAAGAGAAACTTTGTGAACAATAATGTTTTAAAAAATTTAGTGCACTCTAATGCAATTACATTTGAGTAAATGCATCAAGAAAAATACAAAATTTAAAAGCAGCTAAATGCTTTCTCATTCACTCAGGGAAGGAATTACACATTTTGATAATCCTCTTGTATATATCATTAAAAAGGCATAAAAAAGAGAAAAGGAAAAAACAGGAAGAGGAAGGGAAAGGGAAAGGGAAAGGGAAAAGGGAAAGATTTACAGTGCTTTCCTGTTCCATAGTCCTGGTTATCATCTTGTTATAATCTCCATCTCCCCTGTGCTCCTTAGACCCCACAGCATTAGCTAAGATCTCTGCTTTCTCATAAAAATTGTATCAGTCAAGAAGTGAGAGAATGAAACGAGCCCTGGCTGGAACTTCCAGTAAATTTCCACTGAATGCCACTTTTAAAGCCACAGTTTCAACACACTCATGGCCTCTTTAGGTATCTAAATGAACCTCCAGTTTTTAGTATGGTATAAACATAGCAGAGGCTGCAATCTTCTTTTCAGAAATGGATCATAGCATTAGTAAGTGCATGCTGCAAACTGGAAAAAATGGCCTTTAACTGGTCCCTAAGTGGGCCCAGACATTAAAAATCCTGAATTACTTTGAGAGAGATGAAAGGGTGTAGAAAGACTTTTATTTATTATCTTTTTGAATGCTCATCTTGGTTATTTTCAAAATTCATTCCCCTTTCTGGTTGTTGAGGATAAGTCCTGATCATTTCTGAAAATCCCAGAGTAGTTAATCAGTCACACAAACCAGGTGTTAAGTGATTGCCACGAACAGCTCTCACAAAACCCTTATTCTACAGGTTCATCTGACATTCGTTTATAACAAACACGTAAATGAAAACTACCATCTGTATGGACAATAGCTTTAAAAGAAAAAGATAAAAATGAAGGGAATGAATGATTTGTAGGCTATTTTTTCTGTCACTGAGAACAAAGTAAAATCTACATATTGTCAACCATGTTGATTGAGGGTTAATTTGCCTGCAATCCTTCAACAGATGATAGGAACCATGAAAGGCATGTAGGTAAAACCTCAGCCCATCATATGCACAAGACTCCATTGTATATGCACGTGAGCACAAATTACCTCTGACCTCAAAGGGATGTGGGAAGCAGAGCATCTTTCATTTGATCTTTTCAAAGTATCTCATATCTCATTCCTGTAGGAGTGAACTCATGAGGGTTCAGCACCAGGTGCAGCCTTTCCAAACTCACTGGCTATCACAGGGAGGTGCTGTTGGGGCTCTGAGTGCACCAGCAGCTCTGCAACCTCTTCCTCTACTCCTAGGGGTTTGGCTGCTGGTATTCAGGGCAGGCTCTGAGGTGGTGCAGCTGTGTAACCTTGCCCAAGCACGTAGTTTATGTTCCTAATCTGAACCATTCTCTGGAAGAGTCTGTCACTCTCTGGGTACTACAGGGAGCGATTAGAAGCCAGATAACCTGCTGGGCTATAATAATTTCTTAAAACTGGATGCATGAAAACACCATTAAAAGTCAGAGAATTACTCCTTGGAAATGTTTCCTCTTTAGCACACCTGCAACTGATTGAAAGTAACTTCAGAAAGCAACCTCTTTGATTTTAATAACTGTAGAAAAAAGGAGATAGCTGCCCAAAAAGTCCAAGTGATCTTCTTAATAGACCTTGGAAGATACATTACTTTTTTGGAATATAGGAAGGAAACACTGTGTTCAGCAGAAAAATCAGATTTTGTTTTGAAAGATGAATATCACTAGCCGTCCAATCCTATTCAATGTTTTAATTTGTTTGGGTTTTAAGATCAAATGCAAATTATGATGTCTCCTGAAAACCAAATCAAAGTTTTTTGTACATCTACCATAGCTTTAATGAATTTAGAAAAGACATAAGAAAGAAAGGATATAAATCTTGCTGTTTCAAGGCTTTTGTGCTGGTCTTCAACCGTTCAGTCATAACGGAAAACATATGTAGGGACATAATCTCCATTAGATGACTATTTCAGTACTTCTTAGACCTCTCAGTGAAATGTGTGTTATTGGTCTACCATTTGGCCTAGATACAATGCTGAATACCTTACTCAGATGAGCAGAACCTTACTTAATATCGAGGTTTGTCTCTGGTTTAGTGTAAGCAGAAATGCTTTCAGTCATGTTTCCTCTGCCACATAGACTGTTGTAGATTTTAAAGTCTTCATGCTGTAAAAACTGGTTATGGTATGGTTCCTATCAATTCTGTACATCCAAACACCAATATTCTTAAACTTACCATACTAATAAGATAAGTATAAAAGAAGGTGGAAAACTGGTCATGAATAAATAATATTACAGAGAAAGAACTGTTCTTTTACAACCAGTAAATATACAAAAACTTTCATCAGTATGAATATCATACTGTGTCCAAGGCTAAGAGGAAGGAAAAAAGAAATCACATTTAATAATTAGTATTTGCTCAAAATGAATCCTTAGACCACATAGTATATAAGGCATTGTGGACATATATTCATTTGCAAGCCCAGTGAAAACAGGGACATTTCAGATATCAGCACATCAAAACCGCTAGAAATTCTGGTTAATTTTAAAGCAAATACTGAATATGTAATTGTAAAACTTTTATAAGGTTTCCTCATTCCTGTGATAATTGAATCTGCTGCAACAGACTACGAGAGGTAAAAAAAAAGAGAATTTAATGCTTATGGCTAGCTTGAATACATCTGCAGGTAGTATTTAATAGAAAAATGTAGACGAGGATTGCAGTCTGAAATAAATATCAGATATTTTCAGAGCAATGGGGACCGTGTCCATGGGAATCCTTCTGACTGCCACCTAGAATTCCACGATGTTTGGAGGAACTCCTGGGAGATATCCCTTGTCCATGGTTCAGAGAAATACTACATAGCCATGAAGCAATAGGTAAGAGCTTCTTGCAAAAGCAAGTAGGGTCTCCAGTATGCTGTGACAATATTTATATTGCTTCAGAATTTAATGAACTTTTCAGAGTGTCAAGAAGAATATTATATATTTAGGGGAACCGGGGGAAAAAAAAAAAGAAAAAAGGAAAGTTAATCCTATTGTACTCCACTAAGAGAATTAGAATTAATGTTTGGATTCCTTACGTAAGCAAAATAGTTAACTGTTCTGGTATGTGAGAAACAAAGGTCATCAGATTTATGTCTTTGGAATTAGATTCTGTGTATATAAGATTTAATTCAATATCCACATTAAAAAAAAAAAATCTGTTAAATGTGAGATATAAGAGAAAAAATTATTCTGAATGTATAACACGTTTTTCTGATACTTCTAGAAATAATACTGGAGGAAATCCCAGAATTCAGTGAAAGAGATTTTTACTTGAATGCTAGAAATATATCTGGGTGCTTAGTTTAAGTGCCTGTATTGATAAATAACTTTTAATGAAGAACTGATGAAGAGACAGTTCCAAATCTCATACTGAACTAAAACAAATGCAGAAGATGCATGCAGAAATTCTGAAAGTAGTGGGAATGAGACAAACAATGAGATAAGACCAGTTTTTCTGCAAATGCTGATGTCAATTATGATTACCAATGTATGTAAACAATGAAGATGTGGGACTGCAAGAAGTGAAATCTTGACACAGGTTTTGTAATACCCTGTTGCTGTGCTTGAAATGATTCCTGACTAGAAAATTATGGATAAGCAATTATAGAAGTTAGGTTGTTTGCATGGACATGTCAGGAGTAAATTTACTTCAATTTTTACTAACGGAAAGCTAACAGCTAATGGGATAGTAATTTCTGTGTGCCATATGGGCACATGAATATTTTCTAATTTTGTTCCATGAATATTATCTGTTCCTTTTTGTATGAGCACATTGTGTTATAGTTATTAGTACTGCTTCTGGCTGAAATAAACAAAATATGATTATTGGAAGGTTAAATGAGAAAAAAAGACAATGGCACCCTCTCTGCAATGGAAATTATGCCAATGAATCAGAATGGACTGTGACACTCACATTTTTAAAATACATTAGCTGTGAAGCACTGCAAATCAGGAGGCAGATGAGTTGGTGTGCATTCAGGTGGAAGGTTCTGGAAAAGGAGTTAAAACTGGACTCCATTTCAGGAAAATGTATCTGCTCCTTTGACATAGCCAGTTTAAGATGGAGAACCCATTTTTGTGCACTTTTCTGCACAGCCCACAACTTAATTGGATACAGACCCATATGACTTTTCCCTTTCCCTGTGGAGTGGACCATCCTGAACTATATCGGCTAATGAAAAACAACATTGAAAAAAGGTTGTGCTTTGAAACCTAAAAAGGGGCCAGATGTAATATCAGAAATATTGGCTATATGGGGCACAAATTTTGGAGAAGGCAGACACTAAGTGCCAGATACTCCATAGGGCAATATAAACCAGCATGAATCCCAGTATGATATAATGCAGACAAATAGGGAAGCAAAGGAGCTGTTATACCAGCACATTTATGCACTTGTTTAAATCTTATTGGCTTCAGTAGTAAATGATTAAACTCTGCTTAAGGAAGATGGTATTACTAATATATTTAAAGTTTAGCTCATGCTTAAAGGTTTTGCTGAGTCTAGGAAAGCCTTGGGAAGTCATCAGAGCCAAGATATCTGCTCTGTTCAAAGCAGTGCTGTTCAGCCTCACAGTTAAACACAATAAAGATCTTGTATAGGTAACCTGATCACAAATGTATCAGGATTACATTTGTAATAACACATCCATCTTAAAGGAAATTTCAAAGATATTTAAAAATTTAATTGTATTTAAACTTCATTTTAAAAGAAGAATAAGTTTTGGAGAGTAAGAAAGGTTACATTCAGCAAAAAAGTAATTTATACGCTCTGTACTTAATAACCTCTTATATGCTTTAATAATTTAAATTACTTATCAATGGGAATGTCTTCTGTGTATACTTCAATTATTGCTTTTAGTATATTTTCTCTCTTCTTTCATGTAGCATGCCACATGTACTCAATATGTCTCAGTGCCTATTATCACTGTTCCTCTTGTATAATAAACTTATCTGTGAGAATATGACCTTGACACTATGAAAAAAAAGTCTTTTAAAGAATAGCTCAATTAAAATCTAATACCTCTGTTTAGGATTTGATTTCATTACTATTCATAAGACCATGCAACACTATTTGAGTCATGAGTTCTCATGCAACTCGAATACTCGTTTCAAAAGGAGTCATTACAAAAATAATTTTTATTCTTCTCTCTGCCCTATTGATTTTCAGTCACCATGGAGCTCTCGTTGTTGACTTTGCAAAGGTCTCTGTTGACTGTTCATGCTATTGTTGTGATAATAATTGTTCTTCAGGGTCCATTTGGAACAGGTAAATTTAAACGCAAGATAGGTAGAGGTGGGTAGTAGTAAAGCCGCATGCAAACCTGCCTTCATATCTGCAGTTTGCATAGGCAACATTAAATGGGCTGGGAAGGTAGTATAACCTACAGAACTGTCACTCAGGAGTATGAAGTTGCACTTCCACCACTGATTAACTTTGGATAAGTCACTTAACCTGAATGTTTGTTTACCTATCTGTAAATGAGAATAATAACTTTCTACCTTGCAGAGGATTATGGTTCTCAATCAATTAATTTTGCAAACTGTTCTAAAAGTGAGCGTCAAAATGGCTTACACACATGAAGTGTAAAGAAATGTTTAACTGAGCCCAAAGTTTGTCTTCAGCGTTACCGGATTTGCATTGGCACCGGCATTCACCCGTTTGAAACAACCTCTTTCTTGGTTTCAAATGTCTGTTTTCTTAATCAGCGAGTACATTTCCTGTCTTATCCCTTTCTAATTTCAAATCAGCAAGCTTTAAAAAATCAAGAAAACCAGCTTTAAAAAATCAAGAAAACAAGGTCAAAGACTTGAATTTACTGGAAGCTTCAAATATCTTTAACCAAAAGTGAACAAAATTATCTGCAAACTGCAGGCCATGAATGGGGAGCAAAGCAGAGAAGGAATACATACTGAATTGGATAAATATCAGCTTCAGCAAAGATATTATGTGTAAACTGATCATCTACAATGAAAGGAAAAAGGAAGATTAACACCAAGAAAGTCCTACAAATCAGAAAGTGATTCAGATAAAGTAAGGATAAAATGCAAGCTGTCAAAAATCAAGCTGAGTACAACCTTGCTAAGAATATGAACATGATTAATAAAGATTTTTAGCTATATGTAGAAACGAAACAAGAAAAGAGAAATAATATGTATGGTCCAAACCTCAAACAAATATCTTTACTTTCACTGAAAAGGAGGATGTGTGTGGTGGAACAAAGGAAGACACACAGAAGTTGTATAATTGAGACAAATATGTTAAGAAGAAAATTATGATCTGAATTACTACACCCAAGGTAAACTAAATCTCAAGTGCAAATTGTAAAACAGATAAATGCCATTGCAGAATACTGAAATAAGTGGCACACTGGATTAATTGTAAATTTGTATCAATAACCATCATGCTGAGGATATAAAAGCTTAATTTGAGAACTGTGTATATGATAAATATTTACAAAGGGCAGTTGGGAGTAGACACTAATCTGCTAACCTCCCCTCAGCCACATGCAAAACTAGCAGGTTTCATGGGAAAGAATAATTAGAAACATTGAGATATATAGAAATGGAAAAAATGCAATACAGAAGAACATGACAGACTGACATGACAGCTTTTGCTTGTTAAAATAGTTGATTTTCTAGACAAAGAAATTGAAAAATATCTATTATATTTTCAGTGAAGCATAGGAAATTGATGCTGTGTAATAGACTACTTGTTAAACTGGATTAGAGTAGTAGAAATTGAAAGGTGGACTAGGAACTATTAAAGGGGAAATGATAAGAGGTTGCTCAGGAATAGAAAGAGGTGACATGTTTTTTTTTCCAAAAAACAGTCATGGGATCAAACTTAGCTGGTATCTGCTTTAATCTTTGCCATAAGAATGTGCTAATAATAAGCATACAACATCGTTTGAAGGTATAAGCAGTGCAGATGATGAGAAATAAAACATGGAGAGCATACAAAGACCCAAAGGACTGAAGTAAGGTATGTTATAAAACGATTAATAATGTAAGACAGTATGATAAATTTAATGACTACTAACAAGAATTACCAGCATGAACAATGTTTGTTGGGTGAAGATGATACTTTTAGTTGATAGTCTGGTCGATGTGCACCACCAATCTAATGTAAGAGCAGACAGTGCAAATGCAATCTTTGTATGTATGAGTCAAGGGATATTTAGTGATGACAGGCAAGTGTTCAAGCAGAGCACAGCTAAGACTTTTTCTGCGTCTGACTGTGTATGATTCATTATCAAGAAATATGAATTCAGTGAAAGAAACGTGAAGAGCTTGAAGAATGATAAGAGCAGAAAAAGTAAAACAGGAGAGCATGGCTTGTTTAGCAAATCGGACACCTAGGGCCTTATGATTTTTGAATGTGAACATGAGAGATGCTTACCAGTCACCCAAGCAGCCTAGACTTATCCTATGTCCTTTATTCCTTTGTACTGTACATACGTAACTGTGGTCTTGTATAGCTGTTTCTGACATAATACAAACCAGTTTTCACCTCTGCCTTCAGCTTTGAAATTGTTAGGCCGCTTTCCTTTTTTCTTGCTACTGAGAAGTTACAGAAAAATAAAAAAATTCTGGTTATCAGGCTGCCCAGCAGAACTCGGAATTAACTGGCTCATAGCGCGGTTTGGATACCTTTTTCTGTAAGCTTATTCTTCATGGTATTAAGGAGATTGTCTGTTCAGTACTTTATTTAAGAACTTGGGTATCTGATGATCTCTGCAAGACTTTAAGTTGCATAGGGCATGATGGATAAGGTTGTCCTACTTTGACATTGCTCTCTATATAAATTATAATATTGTTATTACTAATTGCAAAATTAACACAAAATGTTAAATGTCTGTGAAATATTTTTTTCTTAATTTAAAGGGCTGTAGCACTGAAATCCTCTTCCTAACTGATCCTTTGAGCTTAGCTAGAATTAATGTTGTCAGGATTAGCATCTGATTGATAGTTTGACACTACCCATTTCTGACATTTCACTGGAGTTTCATTTTGGGTTCAGTGGCACTTGCACAAAGTGAAGAGTTTAAAATTATTTCTGATGTCTCAGCAAAAGGAAGGTCAATTAGCTGCTGAGGAAGAAACTGTACAAGCCAAATGTGCTGCAATATATATTGAAATATCTAGAAACAAATGGAAAGAATGTACTACTATACACTTTTAGCTGATGACAACAGTCTTAACAGTGGAAAAAATAACCTAATTTTTTGAAGTAAACAGCTGAAAAGCTTCTGCCTCCTAAGGAGCATTTAATACAGCTTGTCTGGGAAAAAAAAAAAAAGAAAAAAAATAAATATAATGTTGTCTATGCTAAGCAATCAACTTCTATGTCTCTACAGAAGGGAAAAGAGTACTCTTCCAATGATCATTAAGTAGTATCACTGCATAATGCGAGGGTGCAACACTGAACTATTTGCTTGATTATTTCAGATGGTGATTGGAGTTTCTTTTTTGAACCACGGGCAGACCCTACAAACAGCTGTTTAGTATCCACTGACTCAGTGGGAAGGTTGTTACAACCTTGAAGAATCTTGGTCCTTAAGAATAATATTGCTGCCAACTTACAGTAGATAAGGGAAGAAATGAAAAAAGACTTTGAGAAAGCAGATGTTTTATTAAAAACAGCTCTGTGTTTTCTGGATGTCCTCTCCTACTACTATGAAATTCCAAAGAAAAAGAACTCTTAGCATATATAAAACTTGTAGAGTTTTAATAATGATATTTTTGCTTGTAGTAGTGATATAATACTGTATTATTTTCTATAGGATGATTTTAACTCCATATTTATAGTCTTCATTAATTTTTATGCAGTTTTGGATTAACTAACCTAAACTTCTATTTACATATTACAGAACTACCTTAATTTTAGTTCTTTCAAATTACAGAGGATTTTTTCAACATGATGGGAGATTGCCTGTAATGAAAATGCTGGCAGTAGTAGAAGTCCCTGCAGGACAGTTTTAAATAAAAGTTAGAATGCTTTAAATCCTTGGATATTTTGTGCTGTGAACATCATTAAAAGGTAGAGCTGATGTACCTGTTTCTGATAAAAATACCAAGCAGGATAAAAAACCTCATTTTTTAAATTCCAATTTTATATGTGAATTTGTTTTTGTTTTGTTTCTTCAATGATGAGAAAAAATGTGTCTATTTACAAAATTCTCAAAGCATTTTCCCCTTTATCTCTTTTTTTAATCTAACATCTTAAAAATCATCACACAGTTTGTCTGTACGTAAGTGTCTGCCTGTCTGTCCCTTCAATTCCTTTATAAAGTTTAATCCTGTTGATTGAGTTCTACAAGGAAAGTAAGCATCTCAGACCTATGAAGTTCCTCCAAGTTTAATTAAATATAGCAGCTAGGTAGAGCAGAGAAATCTCTCACATGCTGCCACTCCAAAAAATGTTTTAGGATACAGTTATTTCTGCTTAGACAGTAGGCAACCCTCTCAAAATATAGCCACTAGAAGTACCTGCAATTGTGGAAAGTCTTCATTCAAAGCCCATAAGTTCTTAAACATAAAATTCAATAACTTATGAGACGCAAAACTATAGGAAAAATTTCCTCAGTTCTCACATTCCTAGTTTTATGAGTTTCCTTTGTCTTATTTTGTTATCTCAGTGTAATCTGATGAAGGGGGAATCCTAACATCTGTGCAAAATTTTGAGATTTATATTTTTTTCTGAAAACTTCAGGTTAAGGTGAATGTGTGTTTCAAGATGTTAGGCAAGGCAGAGGTTTTCAGGTTCCTCGCTTCTTGCCACATAATTCTCCTATTTCAACTATTCAGTGCCATCAGCAGGCTGTACTACTGGGACTGGTTATGTGAGCCTGAAGCCAGTCTGCAAAGATAAAACCACACCATGCAAATCGGTGCTGAGACTAGAAAACAGTTTGCCAACCCTGAACAAAGCTGAGGCAGCTGTTGCTTGGTTTAGTAAGAAACACTTTTAAGGTAGACAGAAAGACCTTTCTTAAACAAATGGAAAAACCAGCTATGAGCAATTTCAGAACAAGGGATTGACTCTTTGAACATGAATGAAATTTTGGTCACATAAAAAGAAATTTAAAAAAGGGTAGAATGAACAGTCACTCCATCAACAGCACAGAAATGCAGGAAATTAAACACAACTGAATATACCAGTCTACTCATGTAAATGGAAATAGTCAGAAGCTACCTGGAGCTGATGCTACAGTCATTAGGATGAAAATAAGAGACACCGGAACAGAGCAATGTTTTAAACCTGGTTTGCAGCTGCCAGAAGTCACCCTGTGACACCTTCACCCTGCCTGGGCTGGGTTGAGCATCCTCCCTCAGCACGCTGGGGGAAACGGCACCCAGCCAGCGAGGGATAGCAGGGGCAGCAAGCAGGAACCCCTGAGTGTGTGTCTGTGGCCTCGCAGGGGGCTTCTGCCCTGCATGGACATGCGGGTTTGCAGGGAGCAGCATGGGCACGTGTACAGCCGGATCACCCACATCTCCCATGGGAGGGGGATGCCAGTGGGGACGGCACCCCCCAAAGAGAGGGATGCTGGTAACCCGCATGGCCTGTGAGGTGTGTGGGGTGGTGTCTGTTTACATAACTCTGTAAATGAATGTGTGCAATGTGATTATAAATTTTGGAATTAGTTATAAAAGGATGTTTAGAAATCAATCTGCATATATTAACATTTTGTAGGTGTGTAGTATTATGGTTTATGTATTGCATTGCTGATATTGATCCTAAATGTATAGTTCACTGATTGCCAATTAATTACATGCCCTTAGTAATTCAATAAACTGCTTCGATCCCGATCTGATTTAGGCAATGTGAATTTTTCCTTGTGACATGGGCATAATGGTGATTAGTCTTGATTAGTTTAGCTAGGTGTGCAAAAATGTATCTAAGTGATCCTGACCGAAATACACATTCGTTCTACTTTTTATTTGTTCAACGCAAATGAAAAACTACCTTGCCAGAGTGATTAATTTCTTCCTAATTATATCATTACTTTACTATGCAATATAGGTAAAACAATCCTCGAAGCCAGAAATAATTTTTTAAATATAATTAATTGACCTAGTACCTAAGATTGAATCAATTAATTATTTTATTGATTATAAATTCAATACATGCTGAAATAAGCCTTAGCTTTTCATGGATCTCATAATCCTACAATATAATAAAGAATCAATGGCATTGCTCTTTTCAAAGAGGACAAACAATGAATGAATTTTTAGGACCTGCACTTTCTACTTTAAGTTTGGAAAAAACACCTATCCCCAATTCAGTGCACCTCTGCCAGAAAACTAGAAAAGTACTTATAAGCTAGTCAGTACTCCTTTCCAGCTCCGCAGAAAAGCCCTTCATAAATTGTTAACATAATATTTATATCATCAAGCTTTATACACCACACTCATCTGACTGTATTATTTGATGCAGTCCAGTCTACAATCAGTGTGGAGAGACATGTACCCAGAAGACATCTGAAACTCTGCAGCCACTCTCCCGTAAGATGTTGTCTGATCTGGACACTGAGTCCTGAGGGACCAAGGAAAGTCTGGCTGGCCACCTTCATGGCTGGCTGTAGCAGCATCCAAAATTTCAGAAACACAGCAGCAGACTTTGAAGGACACTGTTTGTTACTGAATCAATGTATCATCTTGCACTGTACAGTGTTAAATGCACAATTTCTTCTGTTAAAGGGGATGGAGGACAAGTAGTAACAAAAAGTTAACACATCTGTGTTATCAGGGAAGATAAGCAAAGTGGTGGTATGAGATGCAGCAAGTGGAATGATGTTAAGACACACATGGAAAAGATGTTGAGATACTCAGAGGACTGAATCCTTGGAGCTGCATGTATGGAGAACATCTCCAACTCTGTTTTATCTCTGACAGGTTCTTTCTTCACCTGTAGATCAGCTGCTGAGGAAATTTGTCTTTTTAGAAGGGTTCTGGGTTTCAGGAGTATACATGCCCCTGCTCTGAAAAGTGGCACTGCTCCCAAGAGATTGGTCAAAGGAGAAACTGGAAATGCTTATCTCTTCACTTTTGCAAGGATTTGTTTACCTTCTAAATTGTCAGAAAATACCACCTGCTTTCTTACTTCCAGTTCTCCAGCATGTGAGTAAGAAACTACTATAATTGGTAGAGCACATATAGCTGTTGATGCTGGGACATAATGGCCTAGAAACTTAAGCTTGGCATTAAGGGATGTACCCAGGGAGAAATCTAAAAGCTGGTATGCAACATCTGCTGCAGTTCAACTGGAGAACCCTTTAAGCCAGGTCCAGGACCAATGATTCTGAGGAAATAGGTGCATTTAACAGCATTTGGTAGGATAACTGATGAATAAGACAGAAGCAGTCATTAACTTATGCCTTGATATTAGTCAGGGTTTTGACATGGGCTTGCTTGATGTTAGCTGTAGTAAGGCCATAGGCAGCAAGTCAAGGGAGATGATTGTTCCCCTCTACCTGGCCCTTGGGACTTCACATCTGGAGTACTGTGTCCAGGGGCTTTCAAGGATGAGCAACTGGGTGAAAAAAAGAGTACATACAAAGAGTAGTAAAATGCAACATGACTGGTAGATCTGCCTCTATGTCCAGCATTATTAAACGATGTCATTGGAAGCTTGGGCAGAAGAGCATGGATACCCAGCACATGGATGTTGTGCTAGATGCAGCTCTTGACATGTAAGTGCAGTTCCCCAGTCACAGATACTTCATGGTGGATGACATTGGGGTTGGATGTGCAGTTTATACACACATAGGTAGATAACTCAATACCTTGACTCTGGAAAGAAACAAGCCATTTGGGATTCCTGTGGTGGGGAGGGACGGAAATGACTCCAGGTTACCCAAGACCATGGTACACACGCTAAAGTTTCAGGACTCCTGAAAGAAATTGCCATACTCTGACTGTGAAGCACACTTGGATTTCTCCCTCCTCCCTTGCCCCGTTTCTTCAGCACACTCCAATATGTGGAATGTGTGTCTCCTCTGCAGGAAGATTATAA
>NW_009233691.1:0-8846 GCF_000690835.1 Fulmarus glacialis | reverse complement strand
GCCGTCCCTCCTGTCCCCGCCCACGCTGACATGTTTATGAAAATAAAGAAAAATTCCTTCTGCAAACAGCTGGTTAAATTTTACTTTTTTTTTTTAATTCATCCGAAAAGACCAATTAGACTGGGTGCAGTAATTGTTCTTCTCCCCCTGCTGTTGCTTTACTAATTGCTAATGTTGGTGTGTGTAAATACCAATTAAATCTGTTCCGATTTACTCTTTTTAACTGGTGTTTAGATTTTACGGGGAAAAATGGCTTCTTAAATTTATATAGACAGTATGTGTCCTTTGTGATTTTCACAGTCTGTTCCAGTTAACAACAAATGAAGATAAATACCGAGCAAAATCTGTTTGGTGCTTATATAGAAAAACAGCCCTATTTATAAGTGTTACCAAATACCTGGTATTTTATTATCCTTTATTTATTTATTTATTGGCCATTAACTTCTAATCTTCTAGCCCGTTTGGTCACTTGCTTGTGATTTCCTATCTATCAACCACAGAATAATGACAATGACACGATAAGTGTTATCTCACCATTTTACCTCGGTGTTAATTGACAGTGATTTGCTGGTGAAGGGTGACAGTAATGACAAAGAGGGTGACAAAGAGGAATGTAACTCAAGTGGAGCTAAAGAAAGTATGAAAATACCTTCTTGGGTTTTATGTGTTTTACTTGACCCAAATAAGCATCATTCCTTTAAATCATTATTTCAGATTGTTTTCTTCTGACATTCGAAGGATAATTTAGCAAGCTGGTTTGGTAAGGATGATTGACTACAGATGTAATAGTGGTTAGATTAAACCAGAAGTGAAATGAAAGGAATAAGGAGTAGAAAAACCCATGATTACATTAAGTTCACAGAGATTAGATACTAGATTACAAATAAAAACTGTATGTGACACATTTAGACTTAACTATGACTAAATGGTGAAAGCTGGAAGGAAGCTGAAAATGATGTTTCCTCTGTGGTGACTGTTTTATTAGGTTTAAAGCAGTGAAACTCCATCACGGAGTCTTTTGTTCAGCAGTCCCATCAGTGCACCTCATTCCTGACCTGTGGGGTTCAGCCTACAGCAGCGAGTGCTGGGAGCCACATTGCAAACATTGCAGTTTCAGACAGCTCTGAGATCACCTGCTGCTGAGGGCAACACTGGGAATTGGTGGGCAGCAGCAGAGGGGAGTGATGAAATTAAAGGAGCTTATTTTATGCTGGATCCCTCACAGCTATCTGACTGAAGTCTTTTCTTTTTTTTTTGGAGTCTTAAGTCAGGGTCTTTTTCAGCCTTCAGTCATTCATCGGGGTTGCAACTGTGCAAGCTGGGTCTGTGCGTTAAAGCTGTGCTCACTGCACTGGTTTAAATGAGAACGGAACATGGAGACAGCAAAAAGATGCATTAACATTTTCTACTCACAGAAAGAAGAGCAGAACTCTCTGGTTCCTGTCAGGGACTAAGATGAAAAAGTCTCAAACATTTAACAACTACACGGCTGATTATATGGTTGTGACTGTTTTCTGGTAAGCAGAGCATTTGCTCCAACTCTTAGTTTTAGTGCACTTCTAAGGCAGCCCTCTTGATTCGCCTTTTCCTAACATTATAATAAATCAAGAATAGCCCCACTGAAGTCCTTATTTTCAGATTGGCTACCTGCGTAAAATATTCCTAGTGGAAGTGGAGGTCTTCCACAGTGTCCTTACAGCTACTGATAGTAGGCTTGCTTTTTTTTGTTATCTTTAATGAATCCTTTAGAAGGATTTAGAGGATACCTTCTAGAACAGAACCCGAGATCCCTTCTTCACGGGTTGGATGCCAAATAAAAAAGTTTTTAATATCTAAACCAAGATCCCCATATATAATAATACCTCTATAGTACCACTAGTTATGTAGTAATTCCCAACCTAGGTCAAAATGAGTGCTGGTTTCTGTGGTGGGAGTTTGTAAGGCTCTTCCTTACGGGTTGGGCTACATTATACTGCAGCTTTTCCCGGTATTTGCTCAAAGCCTTGATTAGCAGCACAAAAGATTCAGCATCTTGAGACTGTTCTCATTTACACTCTGGTCCAAACTAGTTAGTAATCAATACCTGAATAAGGAAATCCTAGTTAGAATAAACATCCCACACCACTTTTCATGTCATATAAGCAGAGACAAAGTTGTAGCAATGGTAAGGTACAAGGGATGTGCCAAATGGACAAAGCGGGAGCCTTCAGAAGACTTCAGACTGTGATTGTTACTTTCTGTCTTCACTGTCCTAAAACTGGCTTCAGCTTGGAGTGAGACTGCTCACCAGTGGAAATGAGGGGTAAGAGCATGGTCCAAACTGATATACTGCCCTAGGACATGAAAATACCTTACAGAAAAGCCTAGCCAAATCTCCAAATCAAGGTCTGTATTTTCTTCTTTTCAGGCTTTTCATCTCTCTAGCAATGTGTCTCTTTATTGTATTTCTTCTGTTTTTTAAATAAGAAATGAAAGATCATTTAGCCAGTCCTAAAGCAAGGACTTCAATGCTCCCTAAAAACCATATTCATAAAGGTTTAAATACTGCTATGTATATTTATTACATTGTAATCTTTCTGCCTACATTTGCACGTCTTGCTCTCTCCAACTGGTCTTCCATTTGCAGGATGTAAGGGATATAACACAAATCCTCAGGATTATTTTCCCTTCTTCTTTGTGCCTTACACCATCACAGACATTTCTGTACTGAATAAAGCTATTTATTTTCTGCCACTGTGTAACTGCTTCTTCTCCTTACATAATTTTTTATCTTTCTTAGTATAATGCTTTATTAAGCTGTACAGTGTATTTTCAGGATAACCCTATGTCTTAGTGGACTTGACTCTCTTTGCTACAACCTCATTTTATATTTCACCTTGACAAATGCAACAGAGGGCATTCTGAGGACATCACAGCCCAGAATTGTCTCGGTTCAAATGTGATGTGTAGTACGTAGCAAAACATGCAATAACAAATAAATGCATTGGTGATTTAGAGGAGCAGCATGGGTGATAACGGGGACTTTGTCACTTGTTAACCTTGATCCTTTGTTTATGAATTTAATCCCAATCAGTACAAAAGGTTCCATTTATTTCTCAGTCATCCCTCCAGCAAGCCTACAGCCCATGTCTACTAGGTAATAACTTGCAGAAGCTGTATAAGAAATAAAATTTTAAATAAGGGAAATCAACATCACATCATATCCCTGTTTTCTTCCTTCCATTTTCACCATCTTCTTCACTGACTGATGAGGAAGGTTAATATTAAACATTGTGTTAATGGTTGTCAAATCAATCATGGCTTTCACTGAGTTATGCTAGAAAGAAGCAACACACTTTATAAGAAATCAGAGAAGGGCTGAATGAGATAATGTAAAATCACTTATACAGGCACTCTGGAGATGAAACCCCGTTTAATATTTAATGTAGTCATTAACCTGAGAGTGGAAGGAAGAGGGTAATGGATGGCCTATTGCTTTTACCTACAGGACAAGTTTCTGAAGCGAACTGCCTCCCCTGGGGCAAGTATCACACACGCCGAAAATCTATAAAGAGGGTCACAGATGAAAGGAGTTTGAGCAGCTTCAAAATTCCCATGTGAGCATCGTGAAAACTGCAGGAAGACCAGGTGGTGAAACTTGCCATACTACGTGCAGCTGTGGGCCATTGCCATCCAAATGCTCAATTATTTTATTATGGCAACAGACACACCATGCTGGTCAAATAACCAACACATCTGCAGAAACTACAGAAAATAATCAATTATTGAAGAAAACTATCTACAAGTAACATTACTCTCACCCTTTCTTGTTCTTCTCTTTCTTTTTTTTTTGATTCTGCCTAGATGCCCAGTTGTTAGAGATTACCCCTGAGAGCCAGAAATCCATGAACTAAATTTAACTATGAGAAACATAGGGGTGAGATGGTGTTTGTTTTGGTTGGTGGTTGGTTGTTTTGGGGTTTTTTTTAAGAAAAAGACTCAAAAGCACATTAAACATTTACAGGTGAACTTCTAAATACTGTAAATATTTTCATACAACATATAGTATGTTTTTATACAGTGTAGCCAAGTTACATGGTAACCATTGCAATAACAATCAGGGCACGTGCCTCACTGTCACAAGGACGTTGTGCACAGGTATGAATTTACCCCAATGGGTTGTAGTGCAATGCTTTCCTTACCAGCACCACTTAGCATGGCACCCATCCTACCAATCATATAAACCACCCAACCCCTTTGCCCAACACGAAGTGGTCAGCATCCAGCCTTGAATTGCATTTCCCTGCCTCCGTGCTAATTAGAGAAGCTATCAGTTCCTCCCACCTCCCTTGAAGTGCCTATTTCTAAGCACACTGAGGAAGCGGGGAACAGCTGTCATACTGGACCATCTATTTTTGCAGGTACAAAGAGCCACCATTGCATGTTCTCTTACGAAGAGAGAGTGTGGAGCCTGACACGCTCCCATACATGAATAGTCTTCGTCAGCAAAGGGGATATGGTGGATGTTGTTCTACACTGCTGCTCTGACTGATAGTTGTGCAGTTGCTATATCTTAGGTCAGTGTAGACAAAACATACCTCTGACCTAGAGGAGAGTGGAAAGATTGAAATTTCTCAGCAACAGGAGTGACAAATCTTTAAAAAATGTAGAAATACAGGTCTTTCTTTTTTTTCTATCTGATTCCTAACTTATAATATAGCACAGTACAGGACATACATTGAGCTACAAGGTAAATATCATGTGATATCAAAAACAGAGAAATTACTAAGTGCTAGCATTTTATTAACTTTTGCCAAAATACCTTATATTGCACTAAACTCTACGTAATAGAGCCAGTTCTGACCCTGAGGAACTTGCTGCTATAGGGAACAAACACACAAAAGTCAAGATCATCCTTGGCTGCATCTTATTCACTATTTTTCAATGACTGGATTAGTTTGGTAAATACATAAAAAAACAATAGCAATTAATGCTACAAGAGAAAGTAGTTTTATTAAGAATGGTCTTTTCCTAAAGAAATTTCTCTTCCACAGAATCAAAGACCAAGGTCCTGTATTTTGAAATTTCATTTTTTAAAAAGTCTATTTTAATTTTTTTTTTTCCCAGAAATGAGCAGAATGTTATTGCATAATTAAGCTTTCAGGATAAGCAGTAAATTAATTTCTGATATGCCTGAGAATCTATACAAAGGAAAATGCTAAGGTTGGATCTACCCATGCTTTCACATCTGAAATCTAGCCTGTAGGCAACTCTGAGATGTTCCTATGACTTTGCTTCACAAAGACTCTGGTACAGTTGGTCATCCAAAATTTGCATTGGCTCCTATGTGAAGAAAGAAGAGAAATCACACTAGTAGGAACACAGCAATGTACGATCATAAATAAAGCACCTTTGTCTTGTTATGAAAGGGGTTGCATCATCTTACCCTTAGTGTTGCACCATTATTTATCCCATGTGTAGTAACATTGCTGCAACACTTTCCACGTAAATAAAAAGGCAAGATACTTGCTACAGGGAAATTACAATCTAAATTAGGCCCATGAATGACAATCAGCTGTGAAGTTCAGAGACAGAAAGAAGCAAAACACAAGCAATATTACTCTCCAGGGACAGTACATTATTAATAATGAGTAAATCAGTACTGCATGCTTACTCTTAGCTCAATTAATTTATAATTATTATATAACAACAATATTATGGATACTGTAGCAAGTTAGGTGACAGAGCACAAATACATATAGCCAAGACAAAACAGCCGAAAGTAGGCACACGCTTTTAATTCTTGATTTTGTTTAGCAAATATCCTAGTACCTATGAAATTCTGTCTTTGCTGGTATGGTGACTCAAATGAGTTGTTATCCTGTGCCTCTGACTGTGAGCATTGTTTTCATGGCTGAGCCTTTGTGAAGGCACTGACTGTATACTGAAGAGACCACCCATTCACATGTACAATGCTCAGAGACGATTTAAGGCAGGGATCCACAGGGTCTACCCTGCTTGAGCTGGGGGATTGGACAAGATGACTTCCAGAGGCCCCTTCCAACCTCAGCCATTCTGTGATTCTGTCTAGAGCTGTAGCCTGAACACTGGGTGCCTCAGACAATATGGTGATGCATTTGTGCATGAGTGGAGAGTCCTTGGGAAGATGTGGCTACTGGATTGATTGACACAGAGAGCATGTTTCTGGTGGCTCTATCTCCATTGGACCCAAATCTCTGCAGCAGAGAGAGATGATGAGTTCACAGCCAATATTCATCTATCTCACTGTTTGAGGACAGGGATCTAGGTGAGTTCATCACACAGCTGCTTTGCCCTCCTGATGTTATGCTAGGAGTCACCTATTAGAGCTGAAGATTGTGTCTTTCTAATAATTGACATTTTTCTCTCTGATCTTTCAGCTTTGGTGGTTGCCAGACTATGCTGTTTATTGTATTGGGTAATAAGAACAGTATGTTGAGCCACAGCAATAAAAAACTATAAATCGTTTGATAACATTAAGAGATTGTGGTTGAACTCAGACATTTTTATAATGATTTGGTGAATCTAAAGTGGAAAATAGCTATATTTCTGTACCTGTAATTTATGCCCACATATGAAAAATGTTAAAAGAGGCAGAGTTCAGAGCCAGAGGGAAAGTGGCCTTTACCATGAAAGATTTTTGTATAGTAATAATTAAAAATATATTTAATCACTAAAACAGGCTGATGAATCACAACATTAATGAAATCTTCTAGTAAGGTCAACTGCGTTATCCATACTTATGGTAATCAATGGGGACATTAAGATGAAATACTAAACTCTTAGAAGCTGGGGGAGGGGTAAGGAGGATATTTTAAAGCACAACAACCAAAGCAGACTGCTTTATATGTCTTTTTTTGAACTTGCACTTGAAATGGATTCTAACGCTGATAAAGCAGCAGAACTTTAAAGTTTACACTGCTCTCACTATTTTTCTCAATTCATGGTGAGCTTTGGTGTGTGTGAACATACAGTATAGTGCCAGGAAGCTTTTATGGTTTTATAAATAACATAGGTATTTAAAATAAAACAGTGATACAGGATGGTTAATTTTACATTTCATTTTAAAACTAGAAGGAGATGATAGACAGGCATATAGGTAGATAATATTTGTAGTTTCTTTTAAGAACCCTAGATGCTATGCAATGCCCTGGGCCCTGATAGGATGCACCCACAAGTGCTGAGGCAGCTGTCTGATGTCACTGCGACACCACTCTCGATAATCTTTGATCAATCATGGCAATTGGGAGAGGTGCCTGAGGACTGAAGGAAGGCAAATGTCACTCCGATCTTCAAGAAGGGCAAGAAGGAGGACCCAGGGAAGTACAGGCCAGTCAGCCTCACCTCTAGTAGGAGGCCAGTAACAAGCCATGCACCCCAGGTGTCAATACTGGGTTCAGTACCACTCAACATCTTTATTCATGATCTGGATGATGGGCCAGAGTGTACCCTCAGCCAGTTTGATGATGATACAAAACTGGGAGGAGTGGCTGATATGCCAGACCGTCGTGCTGCCATCTAGAAGGACCTCAACAGTCTGAAGAAATGGGCTGACAGGAACCTCATGCAGCTCAACAAGGAGAAGTGCAAAGTCCTGCACCTGGGGACAAACAGCCCCAGGCATCAGTATATGCTGGGCACCACCCTGCTGGAAAGCAGCTTGGCAGAAAAGGACCTGGGGATCCTGGCAGACACCAAGCTGACCATGAGCCAGCAAAGCGTCCTTGCTGCAAAAAGAGATAATGGTATCCTGGTTTGCGTTAGACAAAGTATTACCAGCAGGTCGAGGGAGGTGATCCTTCCCCTCTATTCAGTGCTCGTGAGGCCACACCTGGAGTGCTGGGTCCAGTTCCGGGCTCCCCAGTACAAGAGAGATATGGAGCTACTGGAGAGAGTCCAGCAAAGGGCCATGAAGATGATGCAAGGACTGGAGCATCTCAGATATGAGGAAAGGCTGAAAGAGCTGCGACTGTTCAGCCTGGAGAAGAGGAGGCTCAAAGAAGACCTTATATGTGCACCCCTGAAAAGAGGGTGCAAAGAGGATGGAGCCAGGCTCTTTTCAGTGATGCCCAGTGACAGGACCAGAGGCAATGGGCACAAACTGAAACAAAGGATGTTCTGTCTGAATGTCAGGATACACTTTTTTCTTATGAGGGTGACTGAGCATTTGCACAGGTTGCCCATAGAGATTGTGGCCCTCCTTGGAGATGTCACTTGTACCAGAGGGCAGCAGAGACAACACCTGTGGGCGGTGTGACCAGGTGAATGATCTGCTCAGCCTGGTGGCTGAATTAAGGAGTATCAGGGAGTGTGAGAGGGAGACAGATTGGTGGAGCCGCACCCTACCATCCCTGAGGCAAAGGCAGCAGATGGAGGCTCCACAAGAAGTGGAGGATCCCCTACCCTCTTGCCACCAGGCAGAAGGAGGGGACCTAAGAGACAGAGGAGGGGAATGCAAACAGGCCCCTGCTCAGGGCACCAGGCGAACCCCTGCCCAGCCTCCCTCACCTTCCCAGTTGCCCTTACATAATAGATATGGGGCTCTGGAACTTGAGGGCCAGGCAAATGAGGATGTAGGTGAAGGTCCATCCAGGGCATTTCCTAGGGTGAGTTAGTCAGCCCCACGCATTATGACTGCCTCTGTTAAAAAAAAAAGGAGGATAATTGTGGTAGGCGATTCCCTTCTGAGGGAGACAGAGGGCCCAATATGCCAACCAGACCTATCCCACAGGGAAGTCTGCTGCTTCCCTGAGGCGCGGGTTAGAGACATTACTAGGAAACGCCCTGGTCTGGGACGGCCCTCTGATTATTACCCGCTCTTGGTTATA
>NW_009233690.1:93931-121477 GCF_000690835.1 Fulmarus glacialis | reverse complement strand
AATCTTCCCCGGTACCGAGGTCAGGCTGCTCACTTTCCATCCCACTTCTAAGACAATGATCTATGATACTTCATCTGTGGTGGATGACTTCACTCCCCAGAAGAGCCAATTCAGGTTTAGGTCCTCAAATTCCTGCTTTTAAGTATCCCTGAAACTAGACTGGATATTTTGACTGGCAACTTTAGATTACAGGTTAAAAAAAGAAGTGCAGAACTATCTGTTGGTTGACACAGCTACAGAAGTACAGTTTTGTCCAGCCTTGTTGCAAAAGATTATCATTTTCCTAATGAGGTGGGTAAAATGTATAAACAAAGTATGAAGCTGGGACTTGGCATCCAGAAATCTTCCTTTCAACACTAACCACTAGGATTTCCTCTTGCTTTCTTTCCATGTGGCCTCACAAATCTGACATTTCTTTGGGTTGGAGACCTCCCCACCTTGCCACCTCAATTAGCCTGGGAAGTGGAGGTCAAGGCACTCTCCTGGGAACTTGATGTAAAGCCCCTTTTGAGGAGGAGGGCCTTGCAGCTAAAATGTTGGCTATGCCAGTGCTCTAACTACTAGGTCACGACGTAAATAGGAAGCAAAAATGTTTGTTTTTTTTTTAAAAGTAGAGTGCTGAGTTCCTTGGATGTTAGAGGAACTTACCCTCTAAAAAAGCCTCAAGTGTAATGACACCCCACGAACTTACCTCCATGCGCTGGTCTCCGGCTAGGAGCCAGGCTTCTGGAAGCTAGGCACTGTGGTGCCCAACTTGCTGGTTCCTACAGCCTTAATACACTGTGTGATGAAATTTGCTGGCTACGCCATGAGAAAACAGAAGAGCTGCTTCAGCTACAGGAGCTTTAAATTAATTTATTGGGATGATTTCTAATAGACGTTCTGTAAAAGTGCCTTGAGATAAATTTTGCAGAGCAGAAGGAGCTATTAAAATTCCTAAAAATAACTTGTCCACATCTAAAAATACCACACTGTCATAGTCCAATAACTCAAGCCCTTTTAGGGTTGGTAATTAACATAAGCACTAATAAAATGACCATCTCTTCTTTTCAGTGAGTGAAAAAAATGTCATATTTTTAACTGTATAGGACCATGATGAACTGGCTTTAGTGCTTTAGTTCTTTTTTCCATGAAGGATAAAGCTTATTCTTCCTGTGCTTGGTGACTGGTAACTTTCGCAAAGAAAAACTTAAAAGAGAAAAAACAGTCTTCCAAGCAATGCTTATGCAAAAATTTATAAATGTGGACCCATGTGTATTCATTGTTCCAGTGTGGAATACTATTCCTTCTTTTAAATCTTATTTTATATTTCAAATTTCCATACATTAATCCATTTATATAAAGTTGCTTTTTACTCTTCTTTTACAACCTTGAAACATAAAACCTTGTGTTCCACACTGTTGAGCTAGAACTGCATGAAATAATGACACACTTTAAAACACTGACAATAGTTGACCAAGCATTTTCATGCCTTAATGACTTTTAAGCACTCCAGTTATAATATTCAGCAATGTAAATAATCTTGACATCAAACATGTCTGCAGCCTGAGAAACCACTTTTATATGGCTCAAAGACACAAGAGGACTGAAAAAGGCAGCCTCCTACCCCATTTCATACTTAAAAATGTACAATTTCATGAAATTATTTTAAGGAAATGTATGTTTTTTAACAGAAATGTTATAGTTGTTGGCAGCAAATCTTAAAGAACAGGGTGAATATTATATATCTATATAGGTTTGAAAAACCTGATGTATCTCTTTCTGACAGTTAGTATTTAATATTTTTTTAAAATTAAATCAAGCACTGAGTTTCCTTATTCTTCAGAATAAAATGAAGTGGTAAGAAAGTCAATACCTAGGCAAGCACGCTAAAACGCGTTCCCTTAGGGGAAACATTACTGGGACTGAAGAACAGTTAGTTTAATTGGAAGCTATTGTTCAGGTAATACTGGATTTAAAAGAATAAAAAGGAAGACCGAAGGCTATATTTATATACAGTTGAAAGTATTAATGTTTCTCTGTATATAAATTTCTGAAGGCATATCAGCACCGTAACTCTTTCTCAGCAAATATGAGAGCAGTTAGTGATATCTTCTTAAAATTTGACCTACTTTCTGCACAACAGCCCCAGATGATATAACCCACCTGCTTTCCTTCTGCACACCCTCAGATAAAAATATATTGGATATACACAAATAACAGCAAAGGAAAGATGTAGATCTAGATCTTTAAACTGCTGTCATGTATCTTGTAAGTCCTCCACAACAACCTTCAAAGTGTCATACAGGTGAACAAAACAGCCCAATTTGAAGGAATTAACTGCACTCTCTCATACACAGCTTCTAATTACTTTACTATCTTTTGCCATTTGATTACACTCATGAGATACAAACTTGGTTGCCAGCTGAAGAGCCTTGACTTGGGCCAGAGCCCCAATAAGGGGCAAAGACCAATATCCAAGCATTCGTCATTCAGAAATCTTGCAGCAGGGGTGATTGTATTTCAGAGACACTCGCTCATGAGAACCGGTGCCTCTCAGAGATTAACTGCCTGTAGGTACATACTGCATTGCATCAGTCAAACCCTGCAACATTTATCCACGTAAGCAATCGCCTTGACTTGGGCCAGAGCCCCAATAAGGGGCAAAGACCAATATCCAAGCATTCGTCATTCAGAAATCTTGCAGCAGGGGTGATTGTATTTCAGAGACACTCGCTCATGAGAACCGGTGCCTCTCAGAGATTAACTGCCTGTAGGTACATACTGCATTGCATCAGTCAAACCCTGCAACATTTATCCACGTAAGCAATCTGAACCACAGGTTTGATGAAGGAAACTGCAAGATGTGTGTCTTCTGTTTTCCAGCACACCTATTCCAGCAACTCGTAGCAGGGATGGCAGCGTGATGTCACTAGATAAGCTCTCCACAGACCTAACCTCCTGGTTCCTGAACGAGGAGAAATATGGTGACCCACCCTTACAGTCTCACTTGCTTTGCCACTGCAGCGGCTGTGCGCGCTCCTTTCTTTGCTCATTCCCCAAACACAGCCGACAATCAAATTAGGATTCACTCCAGTGAGTTTGAGCTGCTGTACTTTACCTCGGGGCAGATGTTCCACCAATTTCAATCAAACCTGCATTTCATTCGAATTTCATTCGAATTTTTATGTTAGGTTTTTTAGGTCTTCTGTAAACTATGTGAGAGTTGGTTTACTCCAAAAGTCAGTGGATTAAAAACAACATATACATTCCTTATGTTATTATTACAGGTAATTCTCTTCCTCCAGACATAAATGATAGTCCTTCTGGAGATATGCATTCATATTTTTTTCTTAAGCAATTCAGGATATTTCTGCAACCTTTTACCAAAATTATGACCGCAGATGTTTTTCTTCTCTTTAAAACAAATTAATGTCAATATAAGAGTAAATGAATCAGACTGTAAGCATTATGTTTTAAATCAAATTATAATAGACAACTTCACAGAATACACAGTAATGTTCTGGCTCCATAAACAAGCCTACTAACAAACTATTGTGCACAATAACTCTGATTTAAATTGCATTTAAATATAAGACTCTTTTGCTCTCATCTTGACTTTAAACTGTGTGAAAAATCTAACATAAAACAATAGACCCCACTTATCCCTGCCAAGTTTCTGAAATTTGGGAGGAATTTGAGAGAAGATGTGGCAAACTTTGTGCTCCACCCTCTCAAATATGCAATGAAGGGATCAGCTTTTTTCCCAGTGACTCCACACAAGAACAAGGAGGAACAAGAATCTTTCTGGTTACTTTTCATGGACAAGTCTAACAGCCACCAACAAAACCAACAAAGCTTTGTTGTGAATGCACTTCATTAAGCTAAAATGAATAACATTACGTAAACTCGGTTTATAGATCCTTCAGACAACAGAGACCATTTTCACAAAACATGTGGGTCACCTTACACAATAAGCAATTTTACCTCAAATCTGCAGCATGGTAAACTTTCACAGTCTCAGATTGAGTTCCAGGAATTAACAACCCCTGGTAACTTCCATTTTATCCATATTTCATTCAACTTCTTTAGTCTCAGAGTTAGTAATTAGTAACCTACCCAATAGCTGCTCATGCTGCTTCTCACTATAATCTCCAAGATAACAAGAGACTTGTATGTTCTACTGAAGTATCTACGCTCATTACCGCAGCATCCTGTCCCCTCTAGGGTTGGAAAAGAGGAAATTAAGAAACCATAACTATGTTGTCAGTGAGGGTTCATGAGCAGAGGGTGGGATACTGAAAGCTTCTGGAAACAGATCGGGAGCACAGGAGAACTAGTCAACAATTCAGTTAAGGAAAGTTAACTGAAAAAGGCAAAGCAAACGTAATCAGTGGAAGCACTAAACGGCTAAGACCCAGAACTCCTTTAAAAATACTCTTTAATAAACAATTAAAAAAGCAGATTTGAACTATTCTTAAAGTGAGAGGGAAATAACAATTAAAAAAATGCCTAAAGGACTGATTTACAAGGTTCTTTGCTTCATTAGCTCCCACTGACCTCAATATTCATAGGCTCTTTCAGTATGTCCCAGGATCAGGGCTTAAATTTAATGTGATAAGAAAAAACAAGAAAACAGTATCTTGAATGTAAAACCACAGGTTGCTCTTGATACAGTGCCCATATGTAGTTTAGGTAAACACTGTGCTATATCCCTTGTCTTTCTCCTGTTTATTAGCCCTATCATTATGTCTTCTCAAATTAGGGTCTGATCTTGAAACCTTCTGCTTAACACAGCTGCACAACATTGCTCACAAGTAAAGCCAAGCATAAGCATAAACATTTGTAGGATCAGTTCAGGCTGTTACGAAATAGTCCACTTCTTTCTCTTGGACTTCAAGGAAAAAAATCTTACTTACTGCTTTAAAATAATTAATATACTAAAAAAAAGAAAAAACAATATTCTTATACGGCAGTACACAGCAGTATCATAACACTTTATAGATTGGTAATTGAACTTCATTGTCATGCATTTGGTAACATGTCCCTTACATGAAAATTATTTTTAAATTACTAATGTAGGGCATCACATATCTATCCATTAATCATTAAAAATAGTTACAGCTTGACTCATGCTATTTAAGCCTAAAACACACTGACCGTATTGTGATTACAGCTCTTATTCCTAACCGTTTTCATATTTCTCCTCTCCAGACAGTATTTTGATTTCAAGCTCCTATTCTGCAAATGACAATTTAGAAGTTTTAACTTCACTAAGATTCACGTGTGTTTCCTTAAAAGTTTGCATAAAAATGGGCTTATTACCGTGACAGGTAAAACATTGATCTGAAAGCTAGAAGCAAGGGATTTGACTATTCACCCTGGATAAGCGACATGATTCTGGAGCACATATTACCTCATCTACACCTAACACACGCCTGGAGGGGCCACAGGCCTCTCTGTCTGTGTTACAGTATGTTGTGTGCACATCCTGAAGGAACCTGCACTATTTTGATTTGACAGCTTCAGCACATTTCAATGTATCAGCAAGCTGTAAAAAACCCCTTTCATATGTCTTCAGAAAAATCCCCAACCCTGCCTTGTTCACTGAACATTTTTCAACCATGCTATTAACATTTTATAAGCAGTGTGATATAGGAACAATTATGTGAAAAATCAATCGATCAGGCAGTTACATTAGATAGTATTATGGTTCATTGAAATATTTGAGACTTCAGCTAAATGGCTAATTGCTTTGTATAATAAAAATTATGATTTGTTTCAGGAAGGAGAAAGCAAAATTTTGGAATTGACTAAAGATGCAAAAGCACACTGCCAGACTGCTTAGAAACCGGGCAAACCCGAGAGACATGTCCCATGCGACAGTCTGAGTCTTAGTTCTGGCTTCCCCAAAGAGGGAAAAACTTTTTGCCATGCTCAGAGCTGGCCTAATTCCACCACTAGGGAAGACAAAGAACTTTCCTCTGACTTCAGAAAAACACAGATCGTGTATTAGAGCCCATCCCATCAGCCTACCATGAAAGCTGTAACGTGCCTGACCCCTACTCTCCGACTTCTGCTACTTGTGCTGACTCAGGTAGAAGTTGGACTTAATTTTGTAAAACAAATCAAAAAGGGTCAGGTTCAAACTGAGGCATAGCTGGGGCTGGATGAATACTATGAATTTTTAAATTCCCTGAGAACAGCTGAATCCTCAGTGCTTGGACAACTTGGTTAGAATGCCTAAGTTTATCTTCTAATTGTCAAGACATTTCATCTGTCTTGCTCCCCAACTTCTTACACAACCAAAGCAGCTCTGCTGGTAAAGTATATTCTCAAATACACTACGGTTTTAAAGACGCAGTAAAAAGCATATTGACTACATATCACATAATTTTAAAACTAATTTCTGAGGAATATTTTCTAGTAGTATATCCATACTATAAACAGCTTATAACTTTATTCAGGCATATATATCTCTGAAAACTCAATAACTTATTTAGAAAGTAAATTGATGGCAATTTGACACTCTGTAAGAAAAATTATTCCATCATAGTAAGTTTAAATGAAATGCAGTCCAAAGTGTAATTACTATGTTTAATATTTAAAATCATTGATTTTAATGGCAATATACATTACTAAAAATTGCAAACAAGCTCATTAGATGCAATTTTACATTTCCTGCAACATGAGCAAATAATCCTTTCCCTCTAACAACTCTACTTAAAATATAATGCATGTTTGATCATAATGGAGAGAACAGAAATTTCTGCTTCATACTAGAGTTAGTGTTTCTTGTAAGGTCATTAAATCGCTACATATTACTTGCACCTAAAGCAGTAATTCACTGTCTTCCCTTCGAAGAATGGGCCTTTGAGTAAAAGGTAATTTTACACTATGCGTGCATGTATGCGTAACTGCAGAGCCAGACACTCTGCAAGGGGTGCAGACGTGTGCAAGGCACCGCAGTGGTACAGACTGAAAGCGATGTTAACGCAGGGGCTGCTGCCCTTTCCACTCTGTCCCTCTCCCACAGTAAACATCTCCATAAATTCACATAATTCCTCAAGTTTCACACAATGGGCACGGGGCTTCAGTCCACTCCCTCACAGCTCACCTGGGCTTGCCAGCACTAGAGGACGAGTGAAAATGCTTCCATGATCCAAATGCCTCTTAGGCTTCCACCTTAGACCAGCATTCAAAAACAAAACACAGGTGGACTTCGGTAGTGACTTTAGTGACTTCATCATTCATACAATGGTGCAAGGTGGCAGAAAAGAAAGATCATTTGATAAATATAGAAAAAAAAATGATTGAGGTAAAATACTGACTTCATTATATACGTGTGCGTGAGAATTAATTGCCTGAAAAAGCTACTGCACTAACAGACCTAGAGTAGGAGGTGTCCCCTCTACCCAGAGAAGGGACAAAATGAGTAACTGTGAATAATATTGCTCCTCTCGTAAATTCGATAATGAGCTCTATTACCGTGCCCAGTCTGTTCTTGAATTTCTCAGGAGAGACTTAGCTTAATTAATTCAAGGAGAAAGATTGCTTCTATTCCCTACAGAAATATAACCAGAGAAGGCACAATAAGAAATGTATGACATTTACAATTCTACATAAATACAGGGAAGCAGCAAAAAGGTGACCATTTCAAGTGCAAGCAGCAAATTCAATACCCATCCCTGGTAAAAGCATCAAGGTTTCAAATCTGAAATGGGTCACTGAGTCAAGTCCTTTGCTATCGGAGACAGTTATATCATATCATCACTTTTACAATCAGACAAATACGCATTTTGGGCTCAAGGGGACGCTTTCTCCTCCCACAAATCCTATCAGAGCACTGTTCCAGAACATCACTGAAGTCATCTGATCTCCTACTAAATTTATTCATGAGCAGTTTATATGCACTGTTCTTGTTCCAACCAAAGGGAAAACTGTTTACAGTGAGAGTGGTTAAGCCCTGGATCAGTTGTGGAATGTCCATTTTTGGAGACTCGTGAAAGCCAGCAGCACAGGACCCTGAGCAAGCTGGCCTAACTCTGAAGTTAGCCCTGTGCTCAGCAGGAGGATGGACGGACTGACCCCGGAGGTCCCTTCTAGCCTGAATTATTCTTTCTTTACATGATTATCCTTTTTTATCAGAACAGTGCAGGAACCGATAGCTTCTTGATGGTAGCTTGTTGGTGTACAATAGAGAATCACACAGCTGTGCTACAGCTAATAGCAAAAACTTACGAACTAGTTAATCATGTAAGTTTTTATTTTCATAGAACAAGTTTTACAGAACCATACCAGTTTCATCACTGGTAAATTACATCTTGCCTCATGTTTCCAGAAGTGTTAGAGTGTGTGTGAGAGAGAGAGAGAGTGTGTGTGTGTACGTGCGCACACGCACACACACGCAATTTTGGGCATCTCCACAGACTGCGTTTGATTTCACCTAGGAAGACTTCAATAGCTGAATGCTCCAAAATCAGAGTGTACTGCAACTAAGCCAAAAAGACCACTAAACCTAAGTCACTGTTATAACAACTCAATATACCATCTTAATATCTGAAGGAAAATCAAACGATTGGTAAATCAAGACAAGAAAAAAATGTAAGTAATATTACCTTAGATTACTGCATTTCATGTGAGGGATTTAGGCATTTCATCTGGAAGCTTACACAATGACGCCATAAGCCTGTTGATGCATAAACTTTATGAGATTGGATTCACGTCCACCACAGGCAACAGGGCAAATCCCGATGAGCCTGGGAAGAGAAGGCACCGCTCCGCTGAGCATGTTCCTTTGCACCTCTCCTGAAAACCCACAAGGAGTCGTCACTCGAGGAAGCGAGGTGAGGGCATGAGGCCATGCAAGGAGCCATTTCAGCCGACCGAGAGCGGGGGTAGGACTGAGGGCCCTAAATGCTTGACACTGGTGCGTGGTGGTAAATAGGGAAACACGAGATGGGACGCTTGGGGGAAACCTCACGCTGTATTCATTAGGCCAAGTTCTTTCAATAAATAATCAATCACCATGTACTGCATTTCTGAGAAGAAATGTACCATGCTGCTAAAACAAGTAGCATTTTGAGATGTGTCTTCCCCCAGTCTCGTAACATCCAAACTTTGATACAGTCAGATCAGAACTTCTGTTCAGGCTCACCACAAAGGGATTTTATGGTCAGATCAGCCCAACTGTGCTGCAATTAGACAACTAAGCGTATAAACTCCAGGTCAAAAGGTAGCATGGCGTGAAACATCTCACCTCTGCTCTCTCCCTTTTCCAGAGCTACTACTTATGGCCCACCATAACTAACCACACGTTTGGCTGAGCAGTCTAGCATTCAGTCCCAAAATAAATCTGTGGGCTCAGTTTATCTCTGTACATTTTAGCCTAGCAAAATTATTTTTCTGGATCTTAAGACAAAGCAGCCTGCAGATGCAATGTAACAGTCGTCCAAACAGTTTTAACAAGGCATCACCAACAACCAAAACCTCATTGCAACTATTGTATGGGATAATTGCATGGCTCAGCTAGGGCACTTATCAAAGATACACTACCACTGAAGATAATTAAAAATTATGCTTCAGAGAAAGGATGCTTTTAATAATTCAGATCAACAGAATAAATATTCAAATACCATATCTAAAGGCCTAATTGCATTGTTTTAAAAATAATCACAGTGATTTCATGGAAAGTAAGAGGGTTTTAAAAAAAAAACAAAACAAAAAATATGATCCATTAGAGCCAGTCTTGATTGCTTAATGTAAATGAGCACATCATTATAGTTATATTAATGAACTTTTTTTTTCCCCTAAGTCTGACATATTTGTGTAAATACTCAATCAAAACAATTTGGTGACAAGGATTTTTACTTACTATATAGTCATTATTCTTTAGATCAAGAAAGCACTTGAAGTTGTTTGGTTACTAATTTTGTCAAATGGGGTTGGAGGGGACTAGGAAATCTGCCTGTCATCAGTGACGAAAAAACAGGGTTGCTCTCAGTCTAGTTGTTACCCGAACAGGCTATGAATTGGGAGTTTTCATTTACTGTTTGGGTTGGCCTACAACATCAGAAATTGGTCCACATCAAAATGCTAGAAGCTGGTCCAATGACAGGAGCGAGCATTTTTGTTTCTGGTGGAGCCAAGGTTCAGCCACATGACGCTCTAGACTCGGTGTCTGGCAGTGTTTATAGCAACTGGCGGTAACTCTCAACTTGATCTAACAATGGAAACATTTTATTTTCCACAGCACATAAGAAAATGACTGTTCAAGAAAGACGACACATTATTTTTGGCAGACAAAACACCATTTATCCACCTAAATGCAATCATCAGCTGTGCTACATGAAAAGAAATTTCTAGCTAAAATGGGTATGTGTCTATCCGAGGTGGGAAGAAGGAACAGAGTTAAACACATTTGGGCCTGTAGTTTTTCTAACACTGAAGTTATCTACAGACATGGTGTAAGTTTGAAAAATTCAGCCATGAGTAACCAGCTTAAGATGGCAACTACAAAAACCTATGAGGTATTGTGCCTTAACTGGAACATAAACTGATTACAGACCTTCTGCCCAAAGAAAATACATTACCTAGAGGTATTAAAATGCACAGCTTATACAAACTTTCCTTTATCCAAGCCCTTCAGTAGCCTTCATCACCATTAGATATGAGCACCTCGTATCTACAACAAAACAAACATTGGAAGAATTTTTTATTTCTATCCTATGATGAGGTTATTAAACTCATTTTAAATACGGAGGGCTGGGATTCAAGACCAGACTGACTGTCTTGGTCTACATGAAAGAGGAAAACCCTGGACGAAATGGGAATTGGACAGAGTTGTCATCAGTCCAGGCCTTATTCATTAGGCTGATCATACTTCCAAGCTACTGGTTTTCAAAACTGAAGCAGTGCACACACACCCCCCTAACAGACATACTTCTAAATGGTCTAGGGTTATAAGTTGCGGATTTGGGTTTATTTGAATACTAGATCACGTATTTACCGTGCCACATTATTATTGTAAGATCTTGTTCTCTGTTCTTTCATGCTAAGCATCAGTACAGGTGCCTATGAATGCGGCTCCCCTGAGGGGGCATGTTTTATATTGCTTTAATGACATAAAACACAACTGTACTGATACGTTTTCACCTGATGTGCTTAAGATTTCCCTACGTCCCTGTCAGGAGAAGCAATAGGTTGTTCAGAAATCTTTGCCAGAAGCTTTCTTAGGAAGCTGAACACACGCTGAAGCACTGAGAACAAAGCGTGTCAGCAGAGCAATGGGAAAAGTACCTCTGTGGGCACAGAAATCTGATGTGACTGTGGGCCAGGGGAAATCCGCTCTTAATCCCCACGATTGTCATGGTCCTCTGAGGATTGACCCTGCTGAATAAAATTAAAAACTGGGTGAGATAAATTCCTGCCTGCTTTTCCTATCACGCGGTTCCCTTAAGGACATCATCACACAAGGAAAACTGTTGTAAACTGTTCCCTTACGGTATGCACACGAAAACTCCAACTCCTTTACAAGGCCTAGGAAACAGGCGTTGTCTCTCTTTCATTCTGTAAAAGCTTCAATACAATGAAAAATTTATCTGCAAGATCTTTGCCCCTCTCTTAAGACTTAGCACGCTCCTGCTCCTCAGCCTCTTTGAAACAGAATTCCTCCAGTTTGAAACAAAAGTCACTTCTTGGTCACTGTCAGTAGTGCACACCAAGCCATTTCAGATGGTCTTGGAGTACCTGGGGGAAGAGCAACAAGAAACCTGTGGAAAGTTACCCTCTTCAGAAGACAAGTAAGGATACGGCACATGCCTGTGATTCGAAAATTAAAAAAAGAAAAGAAAAAGAATTATTTGAAACAATGGTTTGCACTCCAATAATGTTATGGCCTCTCTTCATACAAGACTCACGTTGTTCTGTCACTCATTCCTGATTAATGTTCACAAAACATGGCCACTGGAAGCCACTCAACACTCTTATCATATTGCCCTCTCTTCTGCAATGACAGTAAGATGTAACACCTCTGGAATTGCATGCTTTAACTGGTCTCCCCTATACCCCGCAAGGAAATTCAGTAAACCCAAATGCTGGCTCTTATAAAGTCATATACACTCATTTTGTTATGCCTATGTTGCCTGTTAAAGGTGGGTCCACCGTAAAAACCCTTTGTTTTGTCCATGTACCATGCCTCCTTCAGTCTGGTGCGCCAGCCAGGAAAGGGATTTGTTCTGCCATGGCAGAATACGTGCAGAGGAATTTGCTTCAGCGGCGCTTGGCTGTTAGCTTCTGGCCAAATGTTTGATGGCCGCTCAAGGAGATGGCGCTGGGGCCTTTCCACACTCCCCAGGCCACGTGTTGTGGCAACCAAATATATTAAATGTGACTGGAATTTTCTTTCAAATTCAAAAATTTGCTCGATGGGACTGACTCATCAACTGACTGACAGATGTAAAGAGACGCTTAAAGAGTTACCATGTAATTCCTGGTTTCTGAGAGAAACAGGTCAATGTTTTTGCTACACTGAAATACTTGGTCCCTTTTAGGATTCTTGCTCATCCTCCTCTACAGCCCTCCCATAGCACCTGGAAGTGTGGGAGCCAGGGGAAAAAAGCAAACAACAAACCAGTGTTGACTGAAGAAGATGAAAAAAGGACATGTACATCTTCTTTCTAAACTTTACTTTTGGAATTAATGCACTGAAACCAGCTGTGGGGTTGCTTATTTATTTCCAATTTTCCAGGACTCCCTAAAACCTCCCATACAAAAGCTTTATTCCTTCTAAGCAAGTTGCCCACATATTTTAAAATCCCAGTATATAAAACAAAAGATAATCTCATTGTCAGGAAGGGATTAGGATTTTGAGCGTCTCCATTTTTTGGAGGGTTTAATCAGTAAAGTGCTTGGGCTTTGAAAGGACAGGATGCTGAACCTTCTAATCGGGAGATCCCTTTAAGCCCTCTGAAGAGATATGTGGCACAAAACCTGAGGCTAATCACTTCTGGAGGAAGAAATATTACTCTTCACCTGGGCCAAAAAAAGCTACTCAATTTAATCACTGCTATAGCAGAGAGTCAACGTTTTTGCAGTGCAGAATTTCCATCAATGTGGCTGCTAAAGGACGTGCTTACAGCACCCAAAGAAAATGCATTTCCATTTGATTCTGCCTATCACTTTTTTCTGGTGCAATTTCCAGATGCCTCTGGCCTGGGTAATTGAGAGCAATATTTCACTGCAGGCATGCAATGTATCAGCATTTGCTAGAGGAAGCAAGGTAAGTTACTCCTTCAAGGAGGCAAGAAGGAAATTCCTGACTTAGAGCAATATATGTTAACGATGGTCATGTGAGTGCCGTTATGCCCTTCTTGCTTTTGTTAGGTTTGGGTTTAGATCTAGCCAAATTACTGTGCAGGAAGAGCTGGAAATTGGCAGTTCACATTTATACATAGAACATGGACAATATGAGCAGAAAGAATTAAACTGACTTGTGGGCAGCTAGTATGCCATACACTAATAAAAGACTATCTCTGGAAGTAAAGTTGTGGTCCTTTCTCTCCTAAGATCACTCACTAAATTGCCAATTCATAGCGCATGGTAAGACTAATTGCAGAAGTAAGAACATTTTTATCTAAGACCCAGCTGAAATCAGGATAAGGTAGGAGTCTCATCATAAAACCTATATATGCTTGCAGATATTCAGATAAAACATATCAGGCTAAGGATAGGATAAAGAAATTTAGCCAAAAATCTCATTAATTCTTTCTGTTTTTCCAGTAGCAGCTTCTTTCCATGCTAATTCAATATATATCTTTCAATAATAAGTGGAAATTAGGTCTTAGTATCAGAGGAATTTCTTTTCTTTTTTATGCTTAGGATATAGTTTTATACAAACTCATAATTTTATCCTACGCACAAAAAGGAAATGATAGAAAAATGGAAAGTTTTCCTTTCAAATTCAGCTATACCACCTGTTTACAGAATGAGGGAGGGCTATGACAAAAAGATTTTAAGTTCTTGTCAGCATGCAATTGAAAATAATAATGGACACATACAAGAAGGGAAAAAATAAAATTGCATAGAAAAATATAGCTGGCATTCTTAACTTCTCAGTGCTTGGCTCTACAAAAAGTCTTTCAGCAGTATTGTTCTATGTATTGTCCTAGACTTTTTTTGCCTTAAAATACCAAAGCTGAAAACAAACTCTCTTCCGTGCAACATCTTTTCTCTCCCTTCTCCTCTACAACAATTTTGGAGAACTCCAGCCTGCATGTTTCCTTGGAGAAGGGTGAAGAGAAGATGTAGTGAAATGCTGATTCTGACATATGCTGATTAGACCAAGTATGAAGCCGCCTTTTATTCCTCTATCTTGTATTCTCTGTGGTCAAAACCCCTAGACGATCCCAATTCCATATATGTGATGGCCAGGGATGACCTCTCAGGAGAATTTATGGGTCTCCATATTATTCCAGCATTTCTTCTTGAAAAACACAAGTGAGAGAGAAGTAGAATACTTTTTTTTTTTCAGGCACAGAAGCAGGTCAGACTTTTCTGTGACAAAGAAAAGGCCATTTCTGGATCTCAGGAACAATCCATAGTTGATAACAAAGTTCTTCCACAAACCAGAAAAGTGTCAGCTTCTCCAGTGATTATAATAAGTAATCACAAGATTGTTTCATGACACAAAGTCTCAGATTACTTTGAAGTGCGGAGGCCTAAACCAGGTCTGTATTGAAAGCATAACCAGAAACGTTATTCTCAACCTGGAAGGATCCTTCAGTATGAAAGCTTTGGGATTCACTGATAAATTCCCTTGCCTCCTACATGAAATATTAGAAAGGGTAACAACTTTTGACACCAGCATCACTGAGATACTGTTTTTAATGAGATCCATAAAATCACACTAAAATAGGCCTGGTTCTCCTCTTCCTATCACGAGCTTTATTTGTGTCATTTCACTGGCTGCCATGAAGTTATTCCTGCTCCACTTAGGAGTGAGAGATGACTACACGGTACATTGAATACTCCCAAGGTGTCTGGACACGGCTATAAAGCTTCTTCAGTCATTTAACAGAGAGAAGCATCCTCTGTGTGGAGCATTTTGTGAACTCCACAGCTAAATTGCTATAAAAGGAGATTTTGCAAATCATGTTGTAGACATCAGTATAATCTATGGTGTTATATTCAGTGTTCACCTTCTTATGTCTATGTCTGTGCCTTCTATTTTCAATGTAATAACAACATTTTATCCACTGCCATGAGCAGTTATATCACTCCTCTAGTTTGGTGTGTGTTTTTAAATGTACTATAGAAATTTCTACTTCTGAGCACCCTGAATTTTGCAGCAACAGAGGGACTACCACAATAACTCTGTGCTGTGGCCATCATCTTTGGCTGTAGCTAGATGTTTCACAGCTAACACAAGTAGTTCTCACATCTTTCATGCTGTAATTTCACTGGTACTTGTAAAATTCATTTAAAAAATCTCCATCCTTGAAGATATTCAAAAGCCATATGGACATAGTCCTGGGCAGCCTGCTCTAGACGGCCCTGCTTCAGCAGGGGGTCGGACCCGATGATCTCCAGAAGTCCCTTCCAACCTCAACCATTCTGTGACTCTCTGGAAAGCAAACACATCCACTTGTGCAAATGCAGAAGGTGAACAAGCTTTTAAGATTATATAACTACTCCCATGCTAGCCAAGACAGTTATAGTACAGAAACATGTATAATCAATGCTTTCACTGACAATTAGAGAAGAAAGTGCATGTGAGGGAAGTTGCTTCTTAACTCCATTCACCAAGGGGTTTATGTCTTTTGCATTTTTTAATCTTCCCTAACACAACCGTGGATGTTTTCGTTATTGAGATAAGTGGACAATCCTCTTTTTTTGATCCCATCAAGCTTATGGCTTCTCGATTTCTTAACCTCACAATAGCATTAACAATCAGCTCTTGCATACAATTAACAACTAACGTTTACCTATGGTGAAGTCACCATACATTTCAATTTGGATAAAAAAGCATTAACTATAATTCTAACTAATAAGGGGTTCCTTTATGTTATAAAGGAAATTTCAAGCGTCTTGCTTTCAATGTAGCTGCAAAACTGCAGCTTTCCAGAGAGGTTTCATCAGCTCCATACACCTTGCTGTGCACTTTGTTGCCCACTGACATGTCTCAAGCTTGTGCCCTTCAGCACCACACAAAACTGCACACAACCTTCAAACTCATAGTGCATTTCCAAATACTAAGCTTAAAACACTCTCAGATAGCCTTAGAACCATCTCACCACTGACAAAGCTAAGGAGCGGGTAAACTGAAGATGTGCTTCAGTGTTGAAGGGGGACTATATAAAAATCATCCCCCCTCTGAATCATCTCCCTGATAGTGTCTGTCTTCCCAGATCTAGGATATGAATAACAACAACAGCAACACTTGTGTTGACTTTGGTCAGGGCAGAATGCAACCCGTTGCTTTTCACATACACATGTAGTTACAGTTTTCCTGTAATTTCTACAGAGTCAAAAAAGTGAAAGAGAAAAGACACATAGTCCTTCCCTCCTCTCTGTTATCTTGGACACTTACCGTCATTACCTGTATACAAAAGTCTTTGCAAACGGTGTGGTTGCAGTGGTGCGAATAAGGGTTTAAATCATCCCACAGAACCTTAGCTACCAACAACAACTCAGATCCCGCTTGAATTTCAGAACCAAGGTTGACTTTCCAGGATTGATAGATAAACTACTTTCTCTATTTGATAGGACATATGGTACATAAATCTTTGAGACAACCATAGATTTGTCAGCACTGTTTTTAGAGATACTTCCCAGAGAAAAGCAGCTTGCCTAAGGTCACCTAGCAAATCAATGGGAAAACAGATGTCAAGCTCTGGATATTCCCTCCTCTAGTTTCCCGTTCCAAAAAACTCCATTGTCACTATCACATTTCAAAAAAAAATCTGACACAAATTGATGTTGATTTTTAAAAATGAAGAAAGGCTCTCTTATAATGGAGCAAATGCTCATTAATTGACTTTCTGACCAGATTGTCTGAGACTGTTTGGACAAACAAGAACACGAATTCCTAACAGATTTGATTAAATTAGTAACTACAGCAAGCTTTTGCTAATAACTAGGTTTAATAGAGCACATTATTTAATATCTTATTTGCACAGCCTAATGAAACAACCATTAATGTACCTTCTAATCCCATCAATATCATTGCCAGCGGAGATGAAACATGATAACTTCAAGGTCCCAAAGAAGTAAGGAAAAATTCTCACTGGAAAGAAGATGGGAAGAGAGTGGGAAAGAGGAGGTATTTGTAATTATCCAGTGGGCCCTAACTCCTAAGTAAGTTAAGCTTGCTGCATTTGATGGGGCTGATGCCACTTCACTCGTCTCTACGGCCGATATTCCTCCTACCTAACTTTAGGGACCTTACAGAGTCTCCTGAATTGTGAGCCTGGTTACTTTACTCCCTCTGTAAGCAACGGAGAAAGATTTTAAGCCCACGGAGCATTCTGTGTACCTAAAATAGGACTGAGAAGCCACCTCTACAAGTGCCTCACTTCACTAGCTGCCAAGACATCCTCGGCTCTCTGCCATAGGGTAGACAATAAAACTCAGATCAGCCACGCTGGCATTGCTGCTGTGGTTATAATGACGTAGGGTGTTGCCTGCACAATCTAGGCCTGACATCAGTGTCCCTTTAACCACTGTGACAGAGAGCTCATCTTTTAAAACACACTGGAAAACCTGCCCAAGTATTTGTTAAATTTCTTTGGATTTCAAGCCTGGTGAGAAATGGTTCAAATATCTCCATACTGCATTAAAATCACACCAGCGGGTTCTGTGTGAACATACTCAGAAGTCTGAATTCGGCAGCTTCTGTTGTAAAGATTTAATGAGGTGATATTGCAAAACCACTTTGCAAAAGCTAGGGACAGGACTTATATATTTGAGCTTGCCAATTTGACTGTAAGTAGCTTGAAGGAGTTTGAGTTCATGAAAACATTTTGGTTTCACTAATACAGCTTCTTAAAAAAAAATATTTCATGTCATTCTGGCTCTCATACGTACATTTCAGAGAAATACCAGCCCAATACAATGACATATGTATAAATACAGGCTAGTGATATAACAAAATGGTATTTCACTTCTACTTAGCATTATTTGAGGAAGAAAAAAACCCAACAATCAATTGGTTTTGCGGCTTAATAAAGCCAAATCAAAGGGCTTTATATTTTTAGCTCTTTACTAGGGTAAGAACACAAAATATCTTGCCAGCCAACTAACAGGTCAGTTTCCTTGAATCCACAGATTACCAATATATGGCTGAGAAGATCAAGGTCCTTTTCATTAACCAGGAAAATAACATACATACAGGGAAAATCTTCATTGTACATATTCATATATTCTTGCATTTTATATTTATGTATTCTTAAAAAGAATTGCTCTCATTGTCGCTCTCTGTCTCTAAATATATATTAGTTATGCATATGTGTGCTGGTTTTGGCTGGGATAGAGTTAATTTTCTTCATAGTAGCTAGTGTGGGGCTATGTTTTGGATTTGTGCTGGAAACAGTGTTGATAACACAGGGATGTTTTAGTTACTGCTGAGCAGAGCTCACACAGAGCCAAGGCCTTTGCTGCTTCTCACACCACCCCACCAGCGAGTGGGCTGGGGGTGCACAGGAAGCTGGGAGGGGACACAGCTGGGACAGCTGACCCCAACTGACCCAAGGGATATTCCATACCGTATGATGCCATGCTCAGCACATAAAGCTGGGGGAAGAAGAAGGAAGGGGGGGACGTTCGGAGTGATGGTGTTTGTCCTCCGAGTAACGGTTACACGTGATGGACTCCGGGGGGTCGTCGAACCCCTTCCTGCCGATGGGAAGTAGTGAATGAATTCCTTGTTTTGCTTTGCTTGCGTGCTTGGCTTTTGCTTTACCTATTAAACTGTCTTTATCTCATCCCACGAGTTTTCTCACTTTTACTCTTCTGATTCTCTCCCCCATCCCACCGGCAGGGAGTGAGTGACTGACTGCGTGGGGCTTAGTTGCCGGCTGGGGTTAAACCACGACAATATGTTAGATGAAGAACGTGATAGGCAATGCTATCATAATTTTTCATCCAGCACCTGGTAGACAACCCTGACAGCCTGAATAGCACACCAGACTAAATGTCTCAGCAGTTCATGTCCTAGCTGTGGCTTTAAAGCACTCCATAAAGAAAAAGCTCCTCTTCTAGGCTCTGAGCAGCTCACAGGATTAGATGTGCTTTATGTTTTTAACAACTTGCTTTCCAGATATTAAATGGCTCTAAGGATTAGATGCATTTTATTAAAACCAACATGTCCCAGCTTTGAGCTGGAGTTATCCGCAACATGAAACACTGTTTATTCCACAAATCATCAGAGAACAGAAGGACACCACTGAAATCACCAGATTAAGGCAAGTGTGAGCACAGATTTAACCTAACATTTCTTTTTCCTTCTCTAAATTCCACAGACATATCTCCCTTAGAGAGACACCTGTTTTCATATTTCCCATTCAGTTTTGAATTGTTGGACAAAACCCAACAATTCATTTAAAAAAAAAGAAAAAAAAAAAAAAGGAAAGGTGGAAAAAAAACCTTCTCCATATACACTGCTGTTAGATGTGTTTTATGTCAAGCCAATAGCTTAGCACTTTGGATCATGCGGTAGAGCAGACTTACTACTAACTGACCCCCAATTGCTTCCTGTTGCAATTCCCTTGGCTGATGAATGAATCCTTCCACCTTCCAAGGCTGTTTGGTCCCTGCTGACCCCGATCCAGGAGGGTCCATCAGCACGGAAACATGAGGCAGCCACTGACCTCAATGAGACGGTGCTGGTGAGTCAATCTTCCACAGAGTGGAGGGTATGCAAGTGACTTTCCTGGGTCAAGGAGCAGGTTCCAGGATTAAAACCAAACCCCAAAATAAATCTTTTCACCTCTTTAAGAGACTTTTTAGCAAAGAATCTTTCATTAGGAAATATCTTAATGAAAAACAAGCAAAAACTATGAAGTTCTTGTATTTTAAAAGAAACTTCTGCACCTCCCTAAGCAGAGAACATGACAGAAAAATGCAGTACAAAGGTGATTTTAATCATGTTAGAAATACCAAATGGGGATCCAGGTCCTCATCCCCTCAGCTGCAGAGAGACCAGACTTTATGAGCATTACTAAGGAATTAGTTGTCTCAGGGTGACGTTATTCACTCCTTGCTATGTTTGAGGTTTGTATTCGTTTTGTTTCGTTGGGCTTTTTTAATAAAAAAAGTGTTTGAGCAGAAGTTGAGTGGTAATCTAGCCTGTCACAGCACCAGCAACCATTAAGTGTAAACCCTTACTTAGACAACTTGTAATACCTAACTCTTACTATGCACTCCAGTAACCTATGCTTCCTCAAGAATTACTGGACATAAATTCCATGTCAAATGAACAGTAGGATATATGTGGCTCAAACTGTAATCCCCAGTGACAAGGCAGTTGTAACACAAAAGCCAGCATCACTGATGCCAAGTTCATTAGCTCTTGGAAGAATAAATTCCCTCCACTGTGATATTGAACACTGACTCTGTTTGACACCATGACTCTATCTTTGCTTCAGAAAAGATTTATTACACAGAGATGACTGCAGCGAGATGTAAAACACTGGTATTAGTAACCCAAGGGTTCCTAGCCTTGAACTTCGTGAGCTGTATAGAATAAAGCTGGTCAGTTATTGAGAGTTGAAACCCCTCCAATACGTGTAGCTCCAGTCAGTTGATGGTCCAGTCCACGGACAAGTCAGCATGTATTCTGTTGACTGGCAATTTAGAGGATGATACCCGATGGACCAACCTGACAGTGCAGAGGGAACAATAGGCCTGTCTAAAAATCTTCAAAAAAGCAGCCAGAGAGGAAGAACAGGCTCTGAGTTTTGGACATTTGGAAATATCTTCATGCCCCTTTTATTTTCAGAAATACAACACATTCCACGACTTTGATCCTTCTTGAAGGGAAGTCAGAACAAACTAAACTAACAAGATCCCCAGCAATGAGCAATAATTAATTATTAAAATACACAAGAACTGATTACAAAAGGGGTAACTAATGTGTTTGATAAGCAACTGATTGGAGCTTAAAAATCTCTCCCTTTATATAATTAGATGCAGAGCTAGCGTAGTTTCCACACTGGTATCTACACCGCCCACTGTTTTCACAGAGTCGGCTATATAATGTGCCTCTTCTCCTAGCACTGCTGCTAGTAAAACACCTGGATCATTGATCATGTCAGCAAAAAGATGGCAGGTTTGGCACTGTGCTTGAAACATCAAAGTTTCCCTCTTGAACTCCTTGTATCACTTAGATCCCCAGGTAACGCTGGTGGAGGAGAGGCATGGCTAGTGCATAACACCATGTGAATGTCATATGACAAAGAAATCTACTGTTTCAAGCATCTCTGACAGTCACCACAGTTATCAAAATCCCATATTTTACAGCCAGTTCTCATCTAGTTCATACCACTGCAGCTCACTGGCCGCCGGTGCATAAAACACCACCCTGCCCAAATCCCTCTTCCTCACAATCAATCGACTCCTCACAAGACCCCTCACTCTCACAAATTCAAGGCTCTTGCACACCACTAAGGAGTGAAATAGAGCAGGGAAGGGCTAATAGGGTTTTTACACCAGTTTTACACGCTGCCTAGATTTATCGTTTTCCCTAAAAGCATCAGGAGCTGAGACCTCTTGGACCCTCTGGCCCCAAAGACACAAGACTGCCATTCCCACCACCCGTGGGCAGGAAGGGCGAGAGGCCAGCAGCTGCTTAGACCTGTGCCACTGCCCTTGGCTACTCCCTGTCCTGATCCCCCGGCTAGCTGGGACCCCTGAGACTGAGGAAGAGCCTTCCTCTGGTGGCATGAGAGCTGGCATGAAAAAAGTTGGTTCCTTTTCACCTGAGCCTCCCTCTGGTGCAAAATAGGAAATGCTGCTTTGAGTGACATTTACTAGATTAAAGCTGCAGCCAAAGGCAGGTTTTGGATTTGCAGTTTGCCCTGCTTGTAAAAAAGGACATTTTATCATTTTAACTTCAGCAGCCTCCTTCCAGAGCGCTATTTAAAGCCCTGCCATACTTGAGCTTACACTGTGCTGAGCCCTTCTAGACCCCTGCATCAGTTGGAAACCAAAGGATCTCAAGTTCAGCTGAAATAGAAAATAAATCCTTCAACAGAAGACTGGGAAAGATGGGAGGCATATTTCACTTGCTGAGAGAAATGACTCACTTCTGCTTCTCAGCAGACCTCATTCCCTATGGAGCTGCTGGGAGCCAGGGAAGGAGGGAGAGGGAGAAGTGGGAAGTGCAAAAGTAAAACTGCAAGAGCAAAGCTTTTAGCATTTTCAGAACAGCCCCTGATTAATTGCAGCTTGCAGGGACTAGTGGAAATAAAAGACACTTTCATTTTCAAAGCTCGCTTAATAGCATGATGACTGGCACTGCATGAAGCACACACATCAGCTAATGAGCAGTCGGCTATACCATTGCATATTGGTCAATGCCTTTGGGCTTGTAGCAAAGCAATTGCTCATGCTTTTTAGTTTATATATTCAGTGAAACAAAATCACCAAGTAAAATCTAATTATAATCCCACAGGTCCATCCTTCAGGATACTAGAACAATCTCTGCGATTGCATAGCACCGGCTATGAAGGAAAGCCTAAAGAGAAATCCCCAGGAATGCTCAACACAAGGGCCAGGGAAATCACTAAAATTCCCTGACCTGTGGCACAGTGAGAAGTGATGCATTGGTAACCTGTGAGTAGTGGGCTAATAGAAGCGGATATGAGTGTATTACAGTAATGAAAAAAAGTAATCCCTTTTGTTCAACTGGTAACCTGTTTCTGACACTCTATTTCAATGTTAACCCCTAGGAAAATGAAATATAGGGAAGGAGGCATAGTACCTCTTAAAAAAAAAAACTTAGAAATTACTTAATATAATTAGAAAAATTAATCTTGACAATGTTTTTATCAGGTAAGCGGACATATTAGGAAGATTCCTATGACTATAAAAATGGGGGGGGGAGGAAGACATGGAAATTAAGTGACTTGTGAAGTAGCCAAGACAATGAATAATATAAAAATCAACATTTTAATTAAAATTTTAAATGACTGAATTTAATTGCTGTATCACAACTCTCTCCAGTTTCAAAAATCTGTTTTCTTAGGCTCTAATTCACATCTCTCTCATAATTGTGTAAATCAGGAATAATTTGCAGATGTCAATGAAGTACGTAAAACTAATTTGAGGAAAGAAACAGACAATTGAGAAAGAAACAGAAAGTAACTGAGGAAGATATAAAAAGTGCTATTTGCTGCTGCTTCTAATGACAGAAGAAATAGAAAGGAAGTTTCCCAGAAAAATCCACAGAAATATTCCTGTGAACATAAGAATAAAGGGATAGACTTTGACAGTTCTTCTCAAACAGCAAGAGAATATGTTTATCTATCTAACAACTGCTTGCTAAAGGGAAAATAATCCTTGTTAACAAGAGCAGGCAAAAGCATCAAGCCTGTAGAATTTTTGCCTTTTTTTCCATTTTTATTTGCTAAATAGATCTCTAGGTGAGAATGTGCTTTCTTTTCTCAGTAATTTGTCTTTGCCTTGAAATGAAAGCTACAAGCTATTTGATAAATGGATCAAAATAGCCTCCCATCCTCCACCCCCAGAGGAGCTATCTGTGAAGTACCATCCTTGCATAAAATGCTGTTTGGTAATAACTTCCTAGCACAAGGCAAGCACTGCAAAACCAAAGAAGTTTTTTTAAAAAAAAATCATGAACTGTTGTTGAAACAGATAACATTTCTGAACTCTTTTCAATTCTGATGCAAGTCTATGAGGAAAAAAGTCCTTGTTCAGGAGGATATTTGAAAAAAAAAAAAGGGGGGGGGGAAATAAAGGGAAAAGCACTGATGTGATAGTATGTGCACATGAGTATTTGAACATGAGGTGCTGAGAAGAGAAGAGCATCGTCTGGAAAGATGTGGAAGTCCTCCAGTCCAGGAACGAAAAACACCACCATGCCCTTGGTGAGCCAGAAGAAATAGCATGGTGTTAGCAGCGAACACCTCTTCAAGCAGTAATTCTGGTGAGTCATTCAGAAGCAAATCCACAGACTGATATCCTCATACAAACCATTCAACTAATGATTATAAATAATGAAGAAACAGGCACAAATCACACTCTGTCCACTACCCATTCAAGAACCAGGAGAAAAAGGGTCAAAGCCATCTAATAAATTATCTCCTAAGAACTGTTGTCCTTTGCTTTATTTCCATCTCCCCACCAGCAGATGCTGCTTGCTTCTCCCTGGTCTTGTTGCAGCAGCAAGGTGGGGCTGGAAACACGAAACAGACTGGGAGCCCCACAGCTAGTGTTTCTGCAATGCCGTGTCCCCCCCTCTCCTCTCCATCTCCACTGGGGCCTGCCCTTGAGCAACCTGAATGGAAAATAAGACTACACATCCACACATAGACTATGGTGCACTTCAACTCCATGGCTAGGTCCTACCTTTTAATCCAGTTCGACCAAAGACAGCAGGAGACCAGCAGTGTGACCCCCTCAGGGGCAGTGTGGCCCCTCCTCGTGGTCCATCAGCTGAGTGGCATTTTAAGGCCCCTGACTGATATAAATAAGAGCTCTGAAAAGGGGAGGGAGGTGATTCGCCCAAGCCCACATACCCGAGTCCACCTTTATACAGCAATGTAAGGAAGGCCAGCATATTTTGTCCAAGAGAGCATTTTTCCCACTAACATAATCACTAGAACCATCAAGCTTTTGAAAACAGGCTAGAGAGGATACCTGTATTCAGCTGAATAAGCTATGTTTCACTCCCAAACCCTCCATCTAGAATTATAGATGTTCATCACGTCAGAAGTCAGACATGTAGGTGAACACAATATAAAATAGTATTTTTAATTCACTCTTCACAGAATCATTGCTAAGATAAGCCCATCTTCTTCCTCAAAATTTATCTTTTCACTATTTTATTCATTATGATAGCCAACAAAATTGCACAACCTGGGTTTTGACAACTTTCCTAAGTTGTTCTCACTGTTATTGCGTCCAGACAAGCTTTCTGCTTGCTTCATTTCAACTTGCCTGGCCTTTTAATTATTCTAGCCAACAATCCCCACTCACATACAAAGTTCTGTAATTCAGTAATTTCGAAGATAGTGTACATACAGTCCCATTCCTATTTTATTTAGGACTCACGGTTTCTTGCAAATGTACGTGTCTTGTCACAGGCTGGAGACTAGATAAATACCCATTATGCTCAATTCATTGACACATTTCTTCATCTTGACATGACCTTGTGCTGACAAGCAAGAGGCAGTATAAACTCAGCTTAAAAATTCATTTAGCGAAGAAAAGAAAAAATGCTCTTACTGCGTGCATTTTTGAAGTGTTGTAATATTTCCCTTTCTCAATATGTTTCACTGCAATTGTTCCATTTTGTGGAAAACCTAGCTCATTCTTGCAAAAGTATCTATGCTGTGTTCAACAGTAGACATGCTGGTACTTGTGTATATACCATTGCTAAGACTTCTATGGTGGGTCAGCCTTGAATTTTACTGAAAGGTACAACGGACCCACTCAAAAAATGTAAGTCTGATTCTAGAGGCTCTCCTTGTTTCAAATAGAGGAAATATCTCTGAATCTATAATCTCTCTAAAGCTAGAATAAATGTAATTGTATTGACTCTAAAGGAAACTATATGAGGTTAATCACAGTAATAAAATAGCAAAACACAACAGAAGCACAACAGACTTTTACAAGCAGACCTTTTCTCCTATTCCCCCAGAAGTCATTTCCAGTACAATTGATCAAGACGGCTCAAGCCAGGAGCACAAGGAGCAAGCAGACAGCTGCTTCTATGGGAGTAAGACCAGGATCAGATGAAATATCATCGACACAAAGCAGAGACCAGGTAAACCATATGAACCATTTAAATTTTGACCTGAACGATTACACAAAGCCTAACCAAGTTAAAAAAACCCCAAACAACTGCTAACTTTCCACCCTTTTCCCCTTAGTTTTGCATTTAAAGAAAACGGACAGAGGGTTGTAAGGACAGCTCTACATGTGGTGTTTTCAGCCTGACAGCCAGAAGGAAGTGCCAAAATTCTCAGGTCAAGGCTTCAATGTCCTTTCCAGCACATCGTTCAACAAAGTGGACTCAGAACAAATAACTTCAAGATCAAGTTTTTGTGAGTAAAAAGTAATTTCATACTGTTTTAACAACCCACGCTACAGAAACACTGACTGGAAATTAAGCACTGGAATTTTTTTTTCTGGTTCACATTGAGTCTACCCATTACCCTCACCATGTTACTCTTATATCCTGCCTTCCTCTCTAATACATCTTACCTGAATAAAGTGAAAGTAACAGCACAAATACAACGGTGCTATTTCATCACAACAAAGAAGATAATCCAACATGTTAGACTTTAACCCAAGCACATGAAACCTGAGATTGAATCCGTGTTCTGACACATTTTTTCTGTGTCACTGTACGCTAGAATTTTAAGGTCATTTAAACATTTTTTGCAGCTTCTGCCACCTAAATTGCTTTATTCTCAGTAACTATGTGTAAAATAGGAATGAAAACACCTACCTCCTAGCAATAACACCTACTTATCTGAAATATACACTAAAGACAAGGCTGCAGAGTGCCTCAATATCACAGTAGTGGAAATCAAGTAAGTAGAAAGAGAGCCATGCAATTTTAGATGTTCTTTCTCAGGTCTTGCATTTTAATTTCAATTACAGATTTTTTTCAGAGCATTATGGAAGAGTAAACATTCAAACACATGGGTTGAAACATAGAATTTTATCAAGAAGCACAAGTGTCGTTGGGTATCTTTTGCCCTTTTTTTCATTCTGCTAACCAAGCTGTTTATTTTCATGTACTCCAGAGTCTTGCCAGTTGGTATCCTAAATTATCTTCCAATCACAGTGGCAAGGAAACAGGAAGAGACAGCTGAAGGAAAGCAAAGGAAGTTCCCCACCCATGCAGTGATCCAGACATGCTATCTCAAGAAGACTCCAGGTTATAAACCTGCAGTTTAGAAATGAACACGTTGTAAGGATCTGTAGGAAATCACTAATAAAAAGAAATAAACAAAGCAAGTAGACAGTGAAGCAAATATACCGTTACAGTACAATTGTGAGAGGAAGAATTGGGCAGAATAGTAAGAAATAAGGATGGGGCTGACTATATAGGAAACTTGAAGAAAACTAAAGATAAAATATCAAAACTCTTATGAGAAAAATATGACATGAAACCAGAATGAGTAAAGTGAATTTTCCCAAGAGGAATGCCAAGGGTGTTTTTAATGGCCATAGAGAAACCTCTCTTCCCCTTCCCCCCCACCTTGATATTCTGGAATGCTATTAAAGTACAGAAAACAAGCAGTGGCAGTTACAATGCAAGGAAATAAACACCACATCACATTCAGCACAAAAAAAAAAGGCGGGGGGGGGAAGTAT